>NC_134836.1:31520657-31697130 GCF_004210375.1 Tachypleus tridentatus
TTTTATATTCTAGATAATTATTTAATTTTTTTTTTTCACTTCAACAAACGTTTCGCCTGTGTTGATCATACGTCTATAACGTTAGAAAACACTGATGTGTTTTAAGATGTGCGTGGATATATGTCTTCCGATTATATTGAGTGAATATATAACATATAAAAAACGAAATTTTTCACAGTTACGATTTTATAAGATTGTGTTGTTTTTGTCCGAAATAACATGTATTTAAAATCATATAACTCAATATATGTGTGACTATTTTGAAAGTATGGACGAAGAAAGCGAACATAGACTGTATATATAATTATATGATGGAAGACTTTTTTTCACGCGGGCATCTCAGAACACGTCAGTGCATTTGATACGTATGTCCAACGTACAATCCCAAATAGGATTCTTCCTTTACAAAAACGGAACATCAAACACAGAAAACCAAAATCTATTTAAACTTTCTATCTTACAAAAAAAAAAAACAAAGATGTTAAAGAGATAAATATATGAAAGCTATACTCATTAACGAAATAAATCCAAAATGAACAGATACAATGGATGGCACTTGTAATTAATCTGATATTAAAAACAACACATGATAACAATACATTTGAAATTATTAGCATTAGTTTAATACTTTCGAACTCTATAGTGTCACACAATCTTAGAGTTTGTTTTTTAGCAGCATGTATTTGTGTATTATTATCTAATAATAAAACATTATATGGTTCTCTTTATTTTTATATTTCATATAAGTAATGTATGTCATATTGTTACCAACATAATATATATATATATATATGTGTGTGTATATAACAATAATGTTTGATGTACAGAATAAATTTACAGACGACAAATATAAATTGTCACATCTCAAACATATCGCTCTGAGATTGCTACACCAACAAACCGTTACACACATGATGGCAGAGAACGACCCTTTTTTTATACTCCAGGTACAATTTGTTAACTAAGTTTAAAGGAGACATTTTCCTTTTTATGACTCTACTTTCAATATCTTCCAACTTTTCCCACTGTTACCCCTCACTTATCAGTTTTACCTTCACACAATTTTTTTTCAGTTACAACACTTGATTCATCATATTGTTACATCTCGCTTCGCAGGTTCATTCGACTTTCATTAACAGACGTCACAAAAAGAAGGGTTTGCGTCTGAAACGTTATGTGAAATTAAAGTTTCCTTAAATTTTATTAACAATGTAATTTCTGTTTATTTTCAATTTATTAAACCTTGTCGTATATTATAGGTGTATAGTTATTATAATAATTACATTATAACAATAGAGAAACAATACATATACATTGTTAAGGGCACGTTAAGGCAGATTCAAGACAAATAGTTTTATAATTTGTCGAACATTTTAATATCAAACAGTTGCATGTAATTATCATCGTTCAAGCCACAATGGCGGAACGGTAATTAAAATAAAAAAGATCTTTTATAACTATGTCAGGTATAAAAGCTTTTTCTTTCTATCTCTTTTCAACGATATTGTAATCGACTACTTGCAAATAGTAACTAAGGTGACGAGGTATTAAAATAAAAACCTAACTGTGCGAAGGAAGAACCAAAATTTATAGTCCAAAGTTTCTCATCCTTCATTCCACGGGTACTTCGGCCAGTACAATTAACAGATATATAAAGCTTAGTATAAATATTTTAATTTATGTTCACACAAAGTAATTTTATAAACCAGAATTAAATTCTTCAAATGAGAAACAGAAGTTATACAATTAATAAGTAAAATTCACGTTACTCAACAACCTGTGAGAAGTTTAAAAAATTTAAATCAACTGAAATCGTTATTTTTTTTTCAAATTTCAAACCAAAATCGAAAACTTGAATGGAAATTTTATTCAATTTCTCATCACCCCTAATTTTAAAAGCTACTCGAGGGCTATCTGCGCTAGCCGTCCCTAATTTAGCAGTGTAAGACTAGAGGGAAAGCAGGTAGCCATCACCATCCATCGCCAATTCTTGGGCTACTCTTTTACCAACGAAAAGTGGGATTGACCGTCACATTATAACGCACCCACGGCTGAAAGGGCAAGCCTGTTTGGTGCTACCGGGATTCGAACGCACGACCCTCAGATTACGAGTCCAACGCCTTAATCCATCTGGCCATGGCGGGCCCATCTAGTCTTAAACTGCTAAATTAGGGACAGCTAATGTAGATAGCCCTCGTGTAGCTTTGCACAAAAATTCAAATAACAAACTAACTAAATAACTGGTTACGCACGTCCACACATTACCTTGATACTGGTACAGAATTTTAAAAAATCATTCCGCACATGGAATGAAAATATTAGAAGGCACATCTATCTTGAGCCAAGATGATCAACATATTGTTGCTACCAGTTTTATAATGAATGACACATTTCTATAATTTCTGTTATAATATATTCTAATAATTTTATATTTGCTTAGAAGAATTCAGCAGGAATGCAAACACTACTTAGAGTGTTAAATGAGCATTCTGAAACAGAAAAATTTTAATATATTTAAAAAGAATGGCAATGACTTATCTAGAATGTTTATACAAACACCTTATACTTATCTAAAATCAGTACAGTTATTAAAAAGTAATCAATTTCAGTACTTAAAGAGTATGAACCTTATAACAACACCAAAATACTATTTTATTTTCTTTCTTAAAATACAGGATATTCGTGTTTAAAATTTGAAGATTCATTTAACAGTTGAAGAGAATAAAACTTTAATGATGACATGGAACCTATTACCACTGAATAACAAAATCAGTATAGAAATTTCAGTATTTATTGACCTAAATTATTCAAATTGTTCTACTGAAATCCATTTATAAGTGATAAATAAACTTGAAAATTTGTTTAAGAAAACAAGAAATGGTTTCAAAAAAATCATAAAACTCTTATATCAACTGTAAAAAACAGTCAAATGCTAATATCTTTGTAAAAAGTGAAACCACAGTTATCTGTTCTCACAATTTCGGAAAGCAATATTTGTTTAATACTGATAAAACATATTATAGAACTTAATAACAAACGTAAATAGCGAGGATTGTTTTGTTTTGTTTTGGAATTTCGCATAAAGCTACTCGAGGGCTATCTGTGCTAGCCGTCCCTAATTTAGCAGTGTAAGATTAGAGGAAGGCAGCTAGTCATCACCACTCACCGCCAACTCTTGGGCTACTCTTTACCAACGAAAAGTGGGATTGACCGTCACATTATAACGCCCCACGGCTGGGAGGGCGAGCATGTTTTGGCGCGAACCCACGACCCTCAGATTACGCCTTAACGCGCTAGGCCATGCCAGGCCAAATAGCGAGGAAAGTTCATTTAATAACAGCTTGAGTCAGCTATCTAGCAAATTCTTGAAATAAAACTTGCATCAACCCCAGTAGTTGTTATGAGTTTCTTCTTTACGAAATGGGCCCGGCATGGCCAAGCGTGTATAAGGCGTGCGACTCGTAATCCGAGGGTAGCGGGTTTGAATCCCCGTCACACCAAACATGTTCGCCCTTTCAACCGTTGGGGCGTTATAATGTGCGGTCAATCCCACTTTTCGTTGGTAAAGAGTAGCCCAACAGTTAGGGTTGGGTGGTGATGATTAGCTGCCTTCCCTCTAGTCTTACACTGCTAATTTAGGGACGGCTAGCGCAGATAGCCCTCGTGTAGCTTTGCGCGAAATTCAAAAAGAAACAAACAAACAAACAAGCTGTTTTGTAGCTGAGTTTCTCTCTTCTTTTGTCGTTTTTTTCTACGTAACATTACAACTAAATTATTATATAGGTATATACAGTACTGTATAAAAGTGTTAGGGCATAGTCAAAAATTACATTTTAAGCTACTCAAGGCCGGATTAAGGGCAACTGATGCCCTAAGCATAGCCCAACAATGATGCCCCCTCGGCCCCTCCACTGCTTAACTGACAACACATTAAAACTCCATAAGTTATGAAAGTGAAATAAAAGTTTGAAAATTTATAAACCTTCTTCAGTTTTCTTCCAGGTCAGACACCACAACATATTAAATAAAATCTTTTTTATTTAATTAACATACTGGGCATGTATCAAAATCAAGCAATGTGTGTGTGTGTTTTCTTATATCAAAGCCATATCAGGCTATCTCTTGCGTCCGTTGAGGGAAATCGGACCCTTGATTTTAGTGTTGTAAATCCATAGACTTATCACTTTACTAGCGAGTGACGATCAAACAATGACTGAAGCCTTTTATTTAGAAATGATGAGGGAAATCACTTTGATTAATGATAATTAAAAAGAATTATTTTTACTGTATAATTGTTTTTACTCTGAGTTAACAATTCTTACTTTGATGTTAACAAAGATGAAAAATTTACTCAAAACCCTTTTACTAAAAAAACTCTCACTTTGATGTTAACAATTTCTCACTTTAAACTTAAAACCCTGTAAGCAAATTATTTACTTACACCTTAATAATAATATAAATTTTTAACAGTTTTCTTCTAGATTTTTTTCATTGTAAAGTCTTTATCAAATCCTCAAAACTAATTTGACGTAACAAATCTGCTTCTATACTCAGCAGAGACAAGGCATCCAGCATGTCTTGTCGCATAGTTGTTCTGTTGAAATTTTTAATATGATTGAGTTGAGAAAATGAACGCTCAGCTGTGCAAATTGTGACCATTAATGTTAAAAATATACACTATACAATGTTTACGTTTTGAAACGCAACTCAATTCTGTCTTATGAAATTATTCTATAAAGTTCAGCATGACTGAATCTGGGTTTTACAGTTTTTGTTGCACTGAACTTATGGCGCACATATGAGTGAAACTGCTGAAGCTTGGCAGAAAGATTAGTGTCTAAGTCCTCTGGGTAAACATCAAATAACTTTTGGAAACACTGAGAGTACCTTTCAATTTCAGCAGAGAGATTTTAACACACTTTCATTTCCAAGACAAGCTTTAAGAATTTTCCACCAGCTGGTTGAGGCTGAAAAAAAAGATAGAGAGCAAATGGATTCTAGAGAAAAAATTAACTGCCATTTGACAGCAGTCAACAGCACTTCGGCCTACCATATTTAGTGTATGGGCTGCACAGGGCACATATATGGCAAACTTATTTCCTTCTAAAATCTTTTGCTGCATCCCCTTATAACGCCCAGACATGTTAGCAGCATTGTAGTAAGACTAACCCTACATTTTGAAAAATTAAGTTTGGAAACTTCACGTAAGTAATGCAATACTTAGTGTGCCATTTCCTCACTGGCATGGCTTTTCAGTTCCAGAAAGGTTAAAAAGCGTTCAATAGGCTATCCATCTTTTAAGTATCGAAGTAGAACACTTAACTGATCTACATGTGATAGATGTGGCGTCGAGTCAACTGACAAGCTAAAATAACCAATAGAATTTACTTCATCAACAATGAACGCGTGGAACTTCTGAGCCATTGGTTCAACGAGTTCTTCACTGGTGGTTTTGGACAAGTAAGAAGAATTTCCTTTTCCAGAATTTCCATATTTCAAAATGGCCACTGCTATAAAATGGATCAAATGACTTATGAGCTCAAACAGTCCTAAAAAATTCCCATTCTGCAGTGAACCAATTCTTTTTATCTGTTCCTCAAAACGCCAGGCTACGTTCAACTAACGTACGAATGACAGCTATTACACGCTACAAGGCATGTTCCCAGTAATTGCACTCTTCTTTAATTTGTTTTTTCAACTCTTGTCGCAAGCCTAAACCTTGTCTGCGAGTTAAGTATGTTAGCACAGAGTCTCGGTGAGTAGTGTTTCTTTCATAATGATCAATTACAATAGTATTTCGCCAGTTACTGAACCCTTCTCTTTCAACAAAACGAAAGGAAAATTCAGAAGAAAAATTTACAAACAAAGCAGTAATTGGCCCTGTTAATGGTGAATACAATAAGCACTCTCTCTTATATTGCTCACCATTGGCTTCTACCCCAAAGAAAAGTTTTTGCGAACAGTATCTCGTTGGTTTGCCACTATTGAATATCCGGCAAGATTTGCCAAATGGCTCATTATAGTGTTGACAGTCAGAGGGTCTGCAAGCAATCCAATAAGCCACATCATCAGCAGGGAAATCGAACCACAGCTGTGGATCTTTTGCTTTAATTTCTCCATCTTTGTAGACTGAAGCATTTTACCATAGTCCAGTAGATTTTCATTTTCAAAAATTATTTCAACTTCAGACTGTTTTGTAGAGCAACTTGCATCAACATCAACATTAGAGATATCACGAGAATTTACAGGCAAAGTGAGATCATTTGTGAGACTTGTGCCAGTTGAGCCAGCCTGTGACACCTCAGTGTCATCATGATGTTCTGACCTTGTACTTGTAGGTGTGGAGCTTGGTTCAACTTCAATCTTTTTTAGAGTCAGATGCAGTACAAGTGACTTCTGATGGCGGAGATGGGTTTTGGTTTGGAAGATCATGTTGTGTAAAGTGAGTGAAAAATTAGTCAGCTTTCCAGTCTTGGTCACTAAATCCAAAGCCTTTTGTTTGTTCTTTTTTGCCAGTTTTCTTTTGTGCACCACTTAATTAAACACTTTTCATCTTGCAGTCTGAAAAATACAGAAAAACAAATAAACATAAAAGAATATGGATCATATATAGTTATAATGATTAGAAATACACTGAAATTCATGAAGAAAAATGTTGGTAAGTAAGTCAAACATACTAAACTCTAGGACTACATTTAGACAAAGATTGTCAGAAAGTTATCCTATGACCTAGGTCCATCAGCACCTAAACATGAATTCATAAATACCTTTATTGATTTGCTGCATTCTGATTGGTTGACCAGTCTCAAAGTTTCACTGAGGTTGTTCCTATGGTAGTTGTGTGCAAGAAGCAATGTCAATGGTAATATAAAATCCATTGAGAGCCAAAAGTATTCCAAAACAACTTATGATGAACAACACGTACTGTAGTAGCCTATATACACAGTGATCATTCTGTGCTGGTACAAACACATAATATATAATCAATTGTAACTGTACTGCACATTGAGTTACTAATCCTAATCACATATGTGAAGAATGAGTTGTAAGCTCATCTGTAGTCCCTAGGTCAAAACTGAGCTCAGAATTGAGCTTACAATTCATTCTTCAAATATTTGATTAGGATAGTAACTCACTGTAGCCTGGAATAATGAAGTAGACTATTCCCAATTTAACAATTTAACAATAAATCTAAAATAGCATTGTTTCTGATGGATTCCTTGACTATTTGGTGAAAAAAACTAATCCTAAAAGATTCCAAAACATTTGTCTTCATGGTTTGACTCTAACAGTTCCCAATATGTATGCCTAAAATAAAAATCGTCCAAAATTATTACTTCATTAACAACTTAAATCTTAATCGCATTGTAGAGATTCTCACTAATTACATCAGCATCACTTGATGGTCTCTAAGGAATTTCCACTAAATAGCTTTTCCCTTTTTATCCACTGATACAGACTGTAATGAATTGAATCCTTATATTATTATCTTTGATATTTTAATTACAACAGGATGTATCCTCCATTTTGCATACACAGTCACTCTTTTCCTACATCTTTAATATTCCATCCCTATTAAATAGCCAAAAACCGTCTACTTCAAAACAACCTCTATATCAAAATCATCTATGGTCACTTATGTTTCAATATAAAAAATCGTTCATTTCTGCTAGTGCTTTAAGTTATCTTTTTCATTTCTTATACTTCTAGTATTACAACAGTAACGATTAAACTTATCCTTATTACTCATTCTATGCTTATTACGTATCTAAAACATTTCTTTGCCTCTTATTCGTTTTGCATTTAGTTTTCCTGATCCTTAATATTGTTTAGACTTAGTTTAAATCTTCTCTTACAGATGAGTTAATAATCCTAGCAAGCAAGCCACCCCTACCCTATGTAAATCATCCATTACAATAAATTTCCCTGTAACCGCTGAACTGATCCCACAAGTCAACTAGAATATCTGCTTATCCTTAAATCTATCACTTAACCCGAGTGGCATATTTGTAACTTCATCACTACAATTAATTTTGGCAGTATCTATGATAAAACTAACTTATGGCCTTTTTAAGTAAATGATTCTATAACTAACTGCATCTCTGCAAGTCATCTTAATTACATTGTCTAATCTGTCACTTATATCCTCCATGTGTGTCACTGGGTAGCATAATCTTACTCTCTTCTTCTTCTTTAACATACTGGTTATTGAACACATATGTCTATTCAAAGAATCACCTATAACTATATCCTCCATGTGTGTCACTGGGTAGCATAATCTTACTCTCTTCTCCTTCTTTAACACACTGGTTATTGCACACATATGTCTATTCAAAGAATCACCTATAATTATATCCTCCATGTGTGTCACTGGGTAGCATAATCTTACTCTCTTCTTCTTCTTTAACATACTGGTTATTGCACACATATGTCTATTCAAAGAATCACCTATAACTATATCCTCTATGTGTGTCACTGGGTAGCATAATCTTACTCTCTTCTTCTTCTTTAACATACTGGTTATTGCACACATATGTCTATTCAAAGAATCACCTATAACTATATCCTCCATGTGTGTCACTGGGTAGCATAATCTTACTCTCTTCTTCTTCTTTAACATACTGGTTATTGCACACATATGTCTATTCAAAGAATCACCTATAACTATATCCTCCATGTGTGTCACTGGGTAGCATAATCTTACTCTCTTCTTCTTCTTTAACATACTGGTTATTGCACACATATGTCTATTCAAAGAATCACCTATAACTATACCTTCCTTTGGTTTTTCTTCCATTCAGTAGTTCCTCATCCTCAGAGTCAACATAATAGGCACATTGTAACTGACTTCATTACGTTTTACTCTGATTCTGTTCGTTTTGCCTTCCTGAAAATTACTGTTAGTTGAATTATTCCTTGCATGCAAAAACGTAAACTTCTAAAATCCTGCTGTCATTTCTCTTTATCTATTGCCTCAACTTTATTAGGATGGCCTCTAACTTCTCCTCCAACCTACAAACGCTACATATAAATTGCATATGTTCATCACTAGTTATCTTAAAAGTATATGGCAGTCTCAAGTTCCCAAATCAAACACACATTGCACTCAACATATGTAACAGCTGGAAACACTCAACTCCTACATTGGTCTTAACCACTGTATTGATAATTATGGTCTGACAATAAATATTCAGTACCAAATACCAGTTGTCTATTGTTAACACTAATGTTTAAAAACCAGTTATCGAGGACGTATTCACTTGACAACGTTTCACAAGAAAATCATGAACAAATATATCATTATTATATCTGTGGGATCCAAATTTAGACAGGGGTTTCTGTTTCGACGCGTCGACCACGTTAATAAACATAGTATATACAATATTGTCCATACTCTGAGAACTGCAGTTCACCTTTCACAGTTCTTCTTCACGAAGATTTTATTTTTAGATTATATGGAGGTTATCCTGATGGGTTAACATATTTTACTTTTTGATTTCATCGAAAGTAAACATAAACCCTGTAGTGACTACTGGCTTTATGACCTCGGATCCAGGTTGATGATTATAACTATTTTTCTGCATGGTCAGGTTGGTAATCACTGGTGAATGTATGATCTTTTCCATTTTCTTTAGACATAAGGAATTGGAAAATAACATTTTCTGCCCAGGAACAAGAAAAAGCAAAAATTTTGTTACATAGTTTTATCATTCTAATCCTAAGTGTCTTCTTTGCCCTGTTTAGCCAGTAAAGCGCTGTATATGTTGTATAGCTACAATTCTGACAATTGTCTTTTCTTTCTGTTTGCTTTCTTTTTCCTTATGACTTATCTCCGTGGATTGAAAATAAACACTAAGGTTGTGTATTCTTTTATAGAAGAAAATGATTTTCAACATTTTTAATCTCACCTCTCATCAAGTTCATCACCTTACAACTTATCTTTCCTTTTGCCATTAACATCCCTTGGATGAGACCTTGTAATCAATAATGTGGATGGCCACAGACAGTTTTGTGTCCATAACTTACATTACATTTCAGTTTAATATTCCTCTGCACATATCATTATTCTCCAATCTTCCCAGAGACTGTTATTTTCTTCTTTTTTCACAGCTTCATCATCTTTGTATCTCTTTGTCTTTATGCTGGAAAAGATATAACCCACCATGAGGCCAATGATGCTTCACAAATAATACTTCTCTCACCTGAAATCTGCATTGACTGAAAAATAACAAAGTATTAAGTCAATCTGCATCTGTTCATTGCTTGCTATTGAGAAAGAGTTTTCTGCAAGACTGTTTTTGGCCATATACTACAGGAAAAACAAAAAGCATTTGACATCACATCTGACTGGCACCAACTGTTCCTGTTTGCAGTAACCCATTCCCAGTCCATCAGTGTGAGACCTTATACTGATGATATCCTTTCTACCAAATAGGTCTTGCATTTTCTTTGGGATACATACCTGAGATGATTCCTTCTTGAATTGTTTATTCTGGTAAGTATTTTATGTAAGTATATCTCCAATACAGTATTGCTTTAGCCATACAACACACCTGTGCTAAGCTACTAATATGATACGATGGCTTGGTTGAGCAGACTTCCATTCTGTTCACATATGAAATATTGTTGCGTCACTCAGAATTTCTTTTAGACATTATATCTCTTTCTGTGACCTTTATTGGTCAAAAAAGTGTTTCATGCATGAGAAGAAATTGGTATCATGTTCTATGGATATTTTTTCTTTTGATGATATAATTTCAAATAGAAGCTCATCCTTTTCATTCATGTGGGATTCTTTCTGTTTATTCTGTGGAGAGGAGAGTAGCAATTATAAAATTAACATCTTTCTTTCCAAAAATCATATATCAAATAGAACTTCTTCACAGAACCTTTTGCCTTATTAAGAATAAGCCTTTGATAAAATGCTTGTACTCATCATGTTTTCTGTGCACAGAGGATGTGTTGCTCTCCTTTAGTAAAAACTGTAGTTTAACTGTAGTTTAGTAAAGGTGGGCCTTTCTTCTTCAGGGACAAACTGAGAAGGTTTTTTTAAAAAAAGGTCCATCTTTTGAAAGTGCTTGAGTTATAGGTTTTTTATCGTTTTGTCTTCTTGATTCTACATGTATTTTGACATCATGTAAATATTAATACATCTAGGAGTGGAAATTTTATTTAAGGCTTATGACATGCAGAAGATAAAAACATTTCTGAGTTAGAGAATAGAATCTTAAGTAGCCATGAAATAATCCAAAACATTTTTAGTCAGTATGGATTTATTAAACAAGACAACCTATGAGTAAGAAAGTACATTTTGACAATATAATAATAAAGAGATACACAACGATTTATAATATAAGGAATAATTTTATTAATAGCAAAACATACCATATCTTGTTTATAATTTCTTGAGTAAGAAAGTACATTTTGATAACATAATAATAAAGAGATACACAACGATTTATAATATCAGGAATAATTTTATTAATAGCAAAACTTACTATATCTTGTTTATAATTTCTTGAGTAAGAAAGTACATTTTGATAATATAATAATAAAGAGATATACAACAGTTTATAATATCAGGAATAATTTTATTAATAGCAAAACATACTATATCTTTATAATTTCTTGAGTAAGAAAGTACATTTTGATAGTATAAAATTAAGAGATAAACAACAATTTATAATATCAGGAATAATTTTATTAATAGCAAAACATACTATATCTTGTTTATAATTTCTTGAGTAAGAAAGTACATTTTGATAATATAAAATTAAGAGATAAAGAACAATTTATAATATGAGGAATAATTTTATTAATAGCAAAACATACTATATCTTGTTTATAATTTCTTGAGTAAGAAAGTACATTTTGATAATATAAAATTAAGAGATAAACAACAATTTATAATATCAGGAATAATTTTATTAATAGCAAAACATACTATATCTTGTTTATAATTTCTTGAGTAAGAAAGTACATTTTGATAATATAAAATTAAGAGAGAAACAACAATTTATAATATCAGGAATAATTTTATTAATAGCAAAACATACTATATCTTGTTTATAATTTCTTGAGTAAGAAAGTACATTTTGATAATATAAAATTAAGAGATAAAGAACAATTTATAATATCAGGAATAATTTTATTAATAGCAAAACATACTATATCTTGTTTATAATTTATTGAGTAAGAAAGTACATTTTGATAATATAAAATTAAGAGATAAACAACAATTTATAATATCAGGAATAATTTTATTAATAGCAAAACATACTATATCTTGTTTATAATTTCTTGAGTAAGAAAGTACATTTTGATAATATCTTGAGTAAGAAAACATACTATATCTTGTACATTTTGATAATATAAAATTAAGAGATAAACAACAATTTATAATATAAGGAATAATTTTATTAATAGCAAAACATACAATATATTAAGCCAGAAATTTTGTCTGTATTCCTAAGGAATAGAATGTTAGTAGAATGTTAACAACAATAAACATGACAGGAATTTTGTTTCAAAGAAAAATTTTGTTTCTTATCTCGTCATGACCGGAAACTGAATATTTAAGTGATTTTATATGAGTATTTAGTTCATCAACTGATAATTTTCTAGATATGATGTTATAATAGCTTGTTGCAGGATTTTTTTCTTGTTTTAAATTCTAAATGATATGTGGTGTGGTTTGAGTTTTGTATGTAGAAGTGACTGTTTAACAAATGTTTTGTAAAAGTTCAGTTTGTAATGGAAATCAAGGAAAGCTAATGGTGCAAGTTTTTTAAATGTGTTGTCACTGATGTTTGTAGTGTTTGTTTTGAATTTCGCGCAAAGTTACAAGAAGGTTATCTGCGCTATCCGTCCCTAATTCAGCAGTGTAAGACCAGAGGAAAGACAGCTAATCATCGCCACCAACCGCTAACTTTTGAGCCAATCTTTCACTAACAACTAGTGGGATTGACCGTCACATTTTAACGTTCCCGTGGTTGAAAGAACGAGCATGTTTGGTGCGACGGGTATTCGAACCCGTGACCCTCGGATTACAAGACGAGTGCATTAACCACCTGGCCATACCGGGCCTGTTTGTACTGATGGGTGTGTTTGTGTGGTTGTTTTGTTGTTAGTTGGTGATGTTGATGTGAGTGGCTTTGTTGGTTTTTCTCTTTGTTATTGCTGTAGTTTTAGTTAAGGAAGGAGGGTTGGGACATTGTTTCATGTTTTTCTGTTGTGGTGGTGTTGGTGTGACCATGGTTGATGTTTCTAGAAGTGGTTAGAGTTATTGTTTGAATAATTTGAAATTATGTCATGAATGAATGGGGTTGTGTGTTTTATACAAACCTCCATCCCTTATATATATTGAAAGATGGGGAAACCTCTGAAATTAAAGGCGTTTTGACCCGTACAATTAGCACAAGTAACCTTGTCTCATTCATTCGGGACTAGACTACTTCATGTTGGGTTGTACATCTAACACATGTAGGGGAAGCAATAGAGTATGATTTGATGTGTCCAAATTTATGGCAGCTGTAACATTTGACAATTTATCTTGCTTGTGTTTTTACAGGTTACATGAAGTAATTTTTTTAGAAACAGTGTGAAATCGACTTTAGTGATTTGTCGTGTTCCTCTTTGTTCTGGATGGTTACTTTAACAAGTAGTGGCTTTTGTTTTGTTTTAAAAGAAGTGATTCACCCCACTTTACTTAGTGGTACTGTAACAAATTGTTTTAAGCTCGTCGGTGATTTCGTTATCTTCGATGTTGAATTCAACATTTTTGATAACGATGGCTGTTTGTGATGTTCTTGGGATTGTGTGTTATGGCTTTGCCATAGAAGACAGTGTTTGGCCAGTGGGCAAAAATATGTGCATAGCCCTAAATGGAACACAATTAAGAAGAATCCCTTATTTCGTGGCCCGGTATCGCTAGTTGGATTAAGGCGTGCGACTCGTAATCTGAGGGTCGCGGGTTCGCATCCTCGTCACACCAAACATGCTCGCCTTTTCAGCCGTGAGGGCGTTATAATGTGACGGTCAATCCCGCTATTCGTTGGTAAAGGAGTAGCCCAAGAGTTGGCGATGGGTGATGATGACTTCCTTCCCTCTAGTCTTACACTGTAAAATTAGGGACGGCTAGTGCAGATAACCCTTGAGTAGCTTTGCGCAAAATTCAATAAAAACAAACAAAAAAAAAACCCTTATTTTGTAAGACTTTATATGTCTTTGAAATATTATTCAGTGAACAGTTTTCTTATTTCAGTGACAATCTGTGTTATTCTGAATGAGAGTAGACTTTCCTCAATGATTAAAGCAAGAATGTTGTATTGTTTGTCCGTGATGGTAATAAATATTGTGTCTTGTGTGTTTGGTGTTGTCTTATTACTGTTATTATTATCACTATCAGAAACGTTATTTTCTGGTGCAGTCTTCTTTCTTCATGACTGTTTAAAAACCATCGTCTTTGTTGTTTTCTGGTGGTGACTGTGTGTACTTTGTGAAGTGCAGTTCGAAGTAATGTTCTGAACGATGAATTCTAATCCTGTTGTCAGGTGATCAGGAATCATTGGTTGTCCCTCAGATCTGATTGTTACATCAAGCCTGTTCTCTGTCGGTATAAGGCTCATCATCACTTTAAATAGGGAAGCACTGAGGATAAATCCTACTGAAAAATCGAATAATAAAATTATTTCAAATTACAGAACTCAGTTCTAACATGTCTTCATTCTACAGTAGTTGAGAAACGAAAGATCCGTTACAAAGAAAAAGGACAAACAAATTAAATATAAAGAAAATGGTGTCATCAAGCGGCAGGATATAGGTATAGGCCAAGTCTGGTCAAATGCGTGCAGAGCTCCCACCCAGCTGCCGTCTTTTCCCACTTCGTCCTCTACCAACCAGTTTCTCCAAACAAGTAGAAACATTCCACTAAAATCGACCGTCAAGAAACTAAAGATTCAACTATATCAATAGGGCACTACCACTTTTGTTTGTAAATCATTCCTCTGAGTCGTACACTCGATTCGTTTGTTTTTCACACCGAAGATGCTTTTAATTGGATACCATGAGTAATTAACAATACACATCAACAAACCAGAGCATGTAAGAATATGACACTGGATATTAATCCATATTGTGTTTAGGTTCAGATGACCTTTATTATAGCCCCCTACCAGTACAGCAGTATGTCTACGGACTTACAACGCTAAAATCAGGGGTTCGATCCCTCTCGGTGGGCTCAGTATGTGGCTTTGCTGTAAGAAAACACATATACACACATACATTTATTATACTGCATCAACCAGAGTCTTTAAAACATGTGGTGTTAATTTTCCTCTCTAAGATAGTGTTAATATCTTCCTTCATAGTAAAGCTATGAAACTTAGATTAACAGTTTCTTGTCATCTACACATGTAATTCACAAAGCCATTTTAAGCATCATTATTTATGCTAACAGCTTAAATGAATCTCACGTCACAATAAACCCTCTTTATACTGTATAATTTCGTAAAATTGGTAAGAAATAATCAATAATAACCATCCACCCGTATAATTCTATTGAAAACTTGAGTTAGAAACTGTTAATTTAATTTGATTGGCTTAAGAAACCTTATGTATCAGATGGCCCTTTCATCTTATAGTTTTGCTGTTCTAAGTGAGCCATATTTAACCCAAATGACAGCAAATTAAAAAACAGTTCACTTTTACTCTTAGGTGAAGCTGTATTCACAATGTTAGCCGATAGCTCACGTGACTTTTTGTGTAATTATGCGCAAAGGTTTCGTTCAGTTTCAGCGGTTTTTGTTGAATAACTTTGAACAAGTGGTTTATACTTTTGTCAAAAGAACTCTAAATTGTAGTTTTAAAAAAATCTGTCAGTCTATCATATGTGAAAAACAAACAAACATAAAGATAAGTATCTTTCTCTATCGAATAAAGTTTTAGTACTTTTGGTGGGCGGACAAAAAAGGGAATATATTCAATCAAAATTGAAGATATTATATCTCAGGTATTTCTTTATGGTTATTCTAGAAATTTGGTATGTGACAACACACAGCTTTCTTGACTCCTTCTCACTTCTTGAGGACTCTTCAAATCTGCAATGTTAGTACAATCATCATTTAGTATGTTAAAACACTAAAACTTTAGCTACAGCACACACCACTATTTTGAGAGGGACGAACAATGGCGGAAAATCTCATAATGAAGTTCCTGCCATGTATTGAATAAATGAACATCAAGTGTATGAACAATTAATAGACCTTATTAAATACGGCTGATGTTCTTATTGTCATCATAACGATTTAACCAGATCGTTTAGTTTGATGATTTCTGTAGTTTTTAAACAGTCTCTTTCTTTTTTAGTTTCTTGTAGGTGTAATAAAAGCATTTCATCCCAAAGTAACTGTTTCGTATTGATAAATATTAAAGATGATATTTGTAATTCACTTGCGCGTGAGAATTTAATATTATTTGCGTCTTATGTCTAAGGAACGTGTTATTTAAGTTATGTATTTTCCCACGTTCATACGAAATATTATTTTCCATTTAGTTACGATTGTTTCGAGTTAGGTGACAGTTTTTTATGGTTTGAATACAGTTTTTGCATCAATTATTAAATTATCAGGTCATCACATAAGTAATGTCCGAAAATGTAATAGAAAAAGTGCATCACTATTTCTGTTTTTCGAGAAGGCCTTAATGACTAAAATACGTATCAGAACGTGTACACAAATGTACATCATTAATCAAAAACCCTTACGAAGATGGATGTTTCTGAGGAGCACATTGGGCATATAATGCTTTATGGCTCATTGCAGGTAAGCTGGCTAAAGCAAGCACAGAATGGATCTTCACCCTAGGAAATTCTTGTTAAAGTTTGGTCGGATATTGTTGATGTGATCCACTTTGAGTTGCAGTCACTCAATGTAACGATTACATCAGACTTCTACTGTCAACAGTTAGAGCGCTTGAATGTTGCACTGAAAGGAAAAAGGCCTGCTTTAATTAATCGTTAAGGTGTTGTGTTACACCAGGATAATGCACAGCCCCATACAGCAAGGATCACATCAGCAAAGATTGAAGGGCTAGGCAGGAAGTAATTAATAACAATGGAACATACATTATTGATTGAATAACATTAAAAGCGTTTGACATCCTTTCTCTTTTTCTGAACATAAAATCAGACATTACTTAAGGGATGACCTGATCTTAAATAGTCTAGTAATTTCATTTACAATTTTTGGCACAAACGAGGATCAGCATCTTGCTACCTTACTCGACAGAATCTGTACTAAAGGAACAAAAACAAGATATATAATACATATGAGAAATAAGACACAGAGAACACAGACGTCACATGCGAAGGTGAATTACAGATATCCGCTTTAGCATATGTTTTTGTGAACAACAAATAAGAAAAGTATCAGGTTGTAACAACTGGATTCACAATTAAGTGAGTGTTAGCTTTTGGATAACCAACAAGGGATAGTCCGTTGCAAAATGTCCCCTAGTGGCACATGTGCGGACTCACACCACTAGAAATCGGGTCTCGATACCTATACTGTTCAGAGCACAGACAGCCCATTGTGTAGTTTTGTGGTTAATTCTAAGGAAACAAACCGTTGTCAAATATTTTCCAGTCGAGATAGTAATCAGCGGATTTCAAGATTATAATTTATATTTAAGATACATTTGTTGCATTGGTTGATATAGTCTAGCCATGAAACGATTACGTAGTTTCAGTATCACAACTCGAGTGTTCTAGGCCTAATACCAAAAAGAGGCAGACAACACTAATATTATTGAGCTTTAATTTTCTACGTAATGTAGAGAAATCTGAGGGACAATGTAATCATCCTAAAACAAAGAATAACCCATTTGCTAGAAGAATAAAAAACAAGTGATACTTGTGTAATGACTTAACAGATCATTACACCCTTAATTAAATCATTTATAAGCAAGTGTAACAGGTAAACAACAACACCTTTCATATACTGTTACAACTTCGTGAATATAGTTTTGTATTTCCAACTAAGGTAAAGAACGACATTTCAATGAAAAAATGCTATATGATTATTTTCTAAAATCAAATGATGAAATAAACAGTGAAATATCTATCTGTTTGACCGCCTGAAAACAAAACACATAAAATCCGAAATGTTTGTAACTTGTTTTAAGTTATTTTGGAATTTAAATATAGGAAAGTCTTATGCATTTTAAAGAACTAAACCAAGAGAAATGTTGTATGAAACATTCAATCATTAAATAATGACTGTTAATAGACAGATTAAGGCTGCAAAGAGTCGTTTATACCAAAATACCAGAAATCAGATTATTTTGTTCATGATTTCATACTTTCTTTATGTATGTTTCTAACACAGCTGGTATTGTTATTCGTGAAAGGTTATTTAAGTCACATAGTGTTTATTACACCACAGGAGTTTTGCAAACTGAACCGACATCGTGTTCAGTGGTGTATATCCGAGACAGACAAATCAGCTCCATGTCTCTACGTCCAGTGGTTGTAAGTTCAAGGTCAATTTGTTTTGTACATTTGTTCAAACCTACACAAACCGGAGTTCTCTGTGCTAACCATCTCAAATGTAAAGGTTAGGGAAGCCAGCTAGCTAGAGTTACTTATCGTTACTCTCTTGATGGAAATATGAGCGTGTTTTAATTAATTTATAAAGTAGAGACTATAGTCATAACACTGGTCTATAATGTCTTCCTTAGATTATTTTACTTACATTTATTTTTATATATTATGTGTTTTTACAAATCTGAATTAGTCATAATCAATTGAGAAATAGTAATGATATTATGCCGAATTATACGTATTTGGATGACAGTCCAGAAAACCTATAGAAACAGGTTAGAGTTAAATTCTTATAATTAATAATGTTATTGGAAAGAAACTATCAAAAAATAGCAAACACAGAGGCTAATCACAACGTATATGGAACGTCCCCAATAACTGCAGTAAATTGGGTTTTATAAATATAAATGAACAACTATATACATATGCAGTTTTCTTCGATTATATGAATTTGCAGCTTCCATAGTTTGAAAATATAAAAATAATAACTCTCATTACTTGAAGCCATTAAAATAATTCACTCAACTGAAACACAACGTAACTTTTAAAGTGAGATTTACAAGTTCTAAAGTTATTGAAATTAATCACTTGAATATACTTAACAAATTAATAAAAAGACACTACATGGTAGTTAGTAACATCTGCCACAAACATGTTGTATGTGTGTTTGAAACGAATAAGGAATGATTCTCTCATTTTATAATGTATCCACAGCTGGAAGTGTAGACCGTGTTCAGCAGAATCTTGAGTCCTTCGATTCCACATCCACTTAAACAAACGTTTAGGCCACGTCCAGCTCACAGTGTATTATAAAAATTATAAGACTGTTTAAAATCATATTACCCATTATGTTTGTTAGGTCGCTGTCCTTCAAGTTTCCGTCAGTTGGTAATACTGCAAACAAACCGTTTTGGAGGAAATCTGTTAGTTCTGTGCAACTGTCCTGTTTTTCTTGGACTGACAACAGAGATGAATTTGGACTTATATAATCGTGCGGTCCTTGCACTTGATGAACTTGTGCTATTGTCTCAGATTCTGATGGTGTTTCATCAAGTGATGAAGTACTTCTGCACCATAAGTTTCTGGTGGAGGACCTAAGTGGATTTTCTTTCTGTATGTTACGATTGATAGTTCTCTCGACTGGAAAAGAGACTATCATCAACTCTTCTTTCGAATTTTGAATGTTATTATTTCCTCCAGTTCTTCTTCTTCAATTTCACCTTCTTTTAATTCTATGTCGTATTTCTGTTTTACTTCTTCACCTCTACAGCAACTATAAAGTAATTGAATAAGATCTTACTTATTTTTTCGGAATTCAAGTAACTATGAAAATATTAACGTTATTATCATTCGTACAACAATCCAATAATAAGAAATCAACTTATAAGTAAAATTAACTTTTAACAAATGTCTACGAAGCTTATATTTTATAAGATTATAAATTTTATTAATTTTTAAAATGTTCAATGTGAAGGGTGGAAACATCTGATAATTTCTATTATTATCATTACCATGGAAAGGAGATTTATTTTCGAGTCAACATTTAAAACCTCTTTTTACGTTAATTAAGACAACCCAAATTGTTGATAATAAAGGAAATAAGTGATTTCATCATTGTAAGCACAACCAAATTTTCACAAACTTACAACAAATTTTTTCACCGTAACCTAGACAGATACCCTATATGAAACGCTGCGAATGTCCACGACTTACTTAAAAGTTGATTTACGTGATAATAAATACACAACAGTTGATAGGTTCTTATGAGCGACTGCCTATGTTATAAATGCGTGTTAAACGCGTTTACACAGAATCTCAGATACAAAGTCACCTGGCTCAGTAAATAATTTTTTGAAAATACATAATTTAAAGCATAATTTTAGACTAATTTGTTTTACTTCAAAGAGTTATTTTCCTACTAGTTTTCTGTTTTTATGCATGCTTAATGGGGTTATATCTTACTTTAGGCGTATACTTACCCATTGGTGTGGATTCAGAAAGACAATATATAATTAAAAGTTGATAATTTAGAACATACAAATAGTGATCCCAAAAAGGAAGTAAACAAGGCTAGATATCTACTGTTAGTTGTTTTCTCAAGATACAATTCCCCGTTAAGATTCCACTCCAAGTAATATATACTGTGCTGTGAGGTCTCACAGGAATTTATCAAAAACAATAGAATTTTTTAAATTTAAAATATTCTCTTTAATTTTATTGTGATGTAAAAATTTCTAAGTTCTTCTCTTTCTACCACTGAGAAAATCACGTGTTTTCCTACTGTGTACGCTAGTTGGAAACTAAAACACGTGCATTTTCTAGCACATTAGTTGGAAACTACCACATGAAACATCCCATATTTTGCTGCTTCATATCGTTTCTCGAGTTTGTTGTCCCTATGTGGACTTCCGCGATTATATTTCAGCTAAGTTGTAAATTGGAGGGTTACTATAGTAGATTTCCCACTCAGATGAAGGAAGTGATCTTTTGTCCTGTTTTTTGTTTTATAATTATATGACTTCAAGAAGTACTGCATCTATTTACATTGTTAATCTGTATTGTATTATCTTAAAAGTAATATTATTCCTTTATGATAAGCTTGATTTTTGATGTTTTTCTTTATTACATAACTCTGTGATATTACTAGAAGACGGTCATTAAATCTGTGACGATACAATCCTTGCCTTAACGACGGTCCTTTGGTAACAACTTTACCTTTTGTTTCCTGAGTTAGCTAACAATACATGTTCTAACAGAACTGGACTTACACTCCAAACTCCGCCTAACTCTTCAAAATATTGTCACAACGAAACATCATCGCACCGTATTTCTTTAGAAGACTTTCCAGTTCTGACACACAGATGTAATGACCATCAGAATGTTTGTTATTTATTGTACATTTGTTACTTTTATTGAGTGGTTGGGTGTAAAAGAAAAGCCAATGCAGCAGTAAATTATTGAAATATAGTGGTACCTCGGTTTTCGAACTTAATCTGTTCCAGAAGGCTGTTCGAAAACCGAATCAATTTTCCCATAAGAAATACTATAAATTAAATTAATCCGTTACAGACCTCCAAAAATTACGCATTTTGAAGCATTTTATGTAAAAATATTACTTATTTATACCCGTATAATAATACTTATATGCATAAAGTCAACCACAAAAACTATAAACACATTAAGAAAACAATAAATGAAAATTTAACTGCACTCTACCTGTACTGAGGAGCGCTGATGGTGTAAGTAAAAGGTGGTGAGGAACGTGGAGAGTAGGAGGGTTATTATTGTTTGGAGGGGAGTCACTTTCACCTCTATTGTGGCTCTAACAACTTTTCTTTTTGGTTTGCTGCTTTCATTATCCTTCTTTGACCCCATGGTGGCTTATTTAATCAGAATATTTAGGAAAACAACAAAAAAGAAAAACGAGAACGTTCATAGCAGATTTTAGCGGTGGTGTAGACTGAGGGACAGGTGCGGGTAAAATATTTTGGGCAAGCTAGGCGTTGGCCGAAAATGGTCGAAGAGTCGTTCGGGTCGTCAGTCGGGTTATTTCGGGGGTTCGGGCCTGAGATCTTGGTTCGGTAACCGAGTTTATGTTCCACAACCGAGACATTTTTTCTCAAACAATATGTTCCAAAACCGAATTGTTCGAAAAGGGAGTCGTTCGAGAACCGAGGTATCACTGTACGTGTAACATTCAACGGAACGCACATGCACGTACGCGGCTTAAAATGCATTCTCCATAAATGTACATAAAAATCTTAAAGAAAAAGCTTAGTATAAATTTAAAAAAGGGAAATAGTGATAATCAAAAAGTACAGAAATAAGATGATGCAACATGTAACAAATTAAAAACCCCACAAACAAGAACTCTAAACGAAGTTAAACAAGCAACATTAGAAATAGTATTTATATTACTTTCTCAAGCTGCAAATCCATATTTTAGCTCCATATCTACAGAAAATATAACTTTTAGTGGAGTCAAAAAAGAGATTTTTAGCTTGAGAAAATAATATAGGCACTATTTCTAATGTTCTTTGTTTACTTTTTTAGTAACTTGTTAATAGGTTAAAAATACATATTTGCAATTTAATTCAACGTTTCGTCTTATGATCTTTTCAAAGGTATTTGCATGTTTGTTTTTAGTTAAGCATAAAGCTGCACAATGGGTTGTTTATTCTATTCCCATCACGGGTATCGAAATCCGGCTTCTAACGTTGTAAGTCCATTGAAGGTGACCTAAGAAGGTCGAAACGTTTTTCTCTACTCTTTATTTTAATAAAAGTTTTAATACCCATACTAGCCGTCTTAAGATACAGGTCTTCGTTGTACCTGACCCTTCTAGGTCATCAATTAACAACCAAAATAGCAATCCTGACAACGTGTGCAAAACTGATTTTAAATTGTAGTGACCAAAAATAATATAAAGCTACACCAAGATAATAGAACGATTTAAAGAATTACAGAGGAGGTTACAGTCGCTAACCGCACACACTTACAAGAAAATAACTTTTACATTAAGTAATAATAGTTTTGTATGGGTGAACATTGAGTCTGTAAATGCTATTTTTGTTTTGATTCGAAACCGCATAAAATTTCATTGTGTTTAAGTTCATTAGCGTAATGAAAAAAATGTATATATATTTTATCGTACTATAGTTAGCTACTTAAGTGTTTAAGTTTATTGTAAACAGTCTCACACAGCGATATTGTCAACAAAACAAAACTTAGAATGGTAAAGTGCAAAATGATTTAACTAAGCTTTCGTCATCTTGTTCCATGAAAAAAAAATCTTATTATTCTACAGCTTTATAATTCAAATGAAATGTAAAATAATAAAACAAGTTTTGATGATAGATGAAATCAGAAATATGATTGTGGTAGTTGTTTACAAACATCTTTTGTTTTAGCGACATATTACCAAACTTGTTTTTATCATTGTGTTTAATATATTAAGAATACTTATGAAGTACATTTTTATACTATAAAACTATGCAGCGTCAAAAATTGGTTCCAACACGAAATAAAAAACCCGATAAATCAAGCATAATATATTTATTGGAAAACAAAATAAAACCTAAACGTTATTACTTATGTTTCTGTTTAAGCTCGTGTCACACATATGATGAATAATAAAGAATAAGAAGACGTTACATCAGTTAATTTATAGTATTTAGTGGAAAACGTTGTTTCACGTAACTGTGAAAACAAAATCAATATTAAAAACGACAATACAAAAAATCTTTAATGAACTAACTTTAATTAAAAGAATTCGAAAAACTTTTTTAAATTCACCCTCATTCTAATCATTTCTGATGGTCATATTTATGACCAGATAGATGGAGTGGCGAGGGGATCACCTCTAAGTCGGACCATTGCAAATATTTTTCTGTTTTAATACGAACGTGAACAGCTAGATAATTACTCTCTTTATTTAAAAACCCTGTATTATATAGAAGGTACGACGATGATACTTTTCTACCCTTTCGTACAAAGAAGATGTTTTCTTAAAATACCTAAATTCACCACACCCATTAATAAACTTTACATGTGAGAAAGAAGAAAACAGTAACTTAGAGTTTTCAAACGATCAAATAAACAATCTCTTTTCAACATCTATTTATTTACTCTAAGAAAATATTGATTGGCTTATACATTTGTTTCATATCAGACAGGCCCGGTATGGCCAGGTGGTTAAGGCGCTCAAATTGCAATCTGAGGATTCGCAGGTTCGAATCCCGTCACATCAAACATGCTCTTTCAACCGTGGGGACGTTATAATGTGATGATCAATCCCACCATTCGTTGGTAAAAGAATAGCCCAAGAGCTGGCGGTGGGTGGTGATGGCTGGCGTCGGTAATCTTCATGTGACTTTGCGCGAAATTTTAAACAAATCATATCAGACTCCTTTAAACATAACATTGCTCTAAATATTTTAAACAAAGTGTATAATATTTGTTTTGGCTACTTCTGTCTTCGCTTAGGCCCGGCAGGGCCAGGTTTTTGAGGCACTCGACGCGTAATCCGAGGGTCGCAGGTTCGATACCCCTCACACCAAACTTGCTCACCCTTTCAGCCGTATGGGCTTTATGATTTGACGGTCAATACCACCATTCGTTTGTAAAAGAGTAGCCCAAGAGTTGGCGGTGGGTGGTGATGACTAGCTGCCTTCCTTCTGGTCTTACACTGCTAAATAAGGCCGGCTAGCGCAGATAGTCCTTTTGTAGCTTTGCGCGAAATTGAAAACAAACCAAAGCAATTTTCACTTAGACATTTCAAAATTCATAAGTTATGACAAAATAATGGTTTATCCTTTTATTTCTTATACTCTATCACTGAATCTTATCATATCTTTCATTGACAAAGTTTTAAACTCAAATATGAAATTTAAAAATGATTAAAACATATTGCCCACATTAAGAATTTAAAATATGTTTAAATTCAAAACACTTTACACATTCCTGTACGCGCACAGGTCGTATATAAATATGCATATGGTAGCTATAAAGCAACCTATATTGATAAAACTACACGTCACTTACAAATGTATAAATATGATAATTTAAGCAAGAAGCTGTTGTAAGTGAAGCAATTCACCGGACTCAAATACCAGATTTCGTGGTGAGAATAACAACTACATCATTTTTTTGGAAAGTTTCATAATTCTCGACTACGAAACCATAGATTATGAACTAGTTATTAAAGAAAACCTGTCATTTCCAATGATCACATAACACTAAAGAATATCATCAAATTCTAAGTTTCTGATTCTCATTATTTTTATTTAATATTCACTATTATTTTAAGAATACAGTGTTTATGCTTATGTTCAAGCCTTTCTCTATGACAATTGCTATTAACAATGTTATTTAATAAACATATATAAGCCGCACGTTTTGTCGTGCTTTCCGTTATATTGTTACCGTTTAAATGTGTTCTTTCTAAAATTCCGATTGAATTTGAAACCTCGCTATATGTCAATATTGTTTTATATAATTCGAATATTACGAACTAATTTTCTTTTGAGATATTAAAGCTGATGATAGAATTTAAGGAAATTCCGAAACTCCGTATTAAACTTTTGTTTGTTTGTTTTGGAATAAATATGTATTTAATATTTATTATAAAACTTCGTTTTCCACCTGTTGAGTCAATTGAAAAACAACATAAAATCGCTTTAAACTTCGTTGAAAGATCAAAGTACTTTTCTAGTAATGTATTGCATGTAATTATTAAACTATGCAATCATCTGTGAATTGTCAAAATAACTAATAACATATAATAATATGCGTGGGACTAAAAAGAAAGATATAATTGAGCTATGTTGTAAAGAATATAACTTCGTCATAGCCCATAGTTCCAAGGTGTATACAAGTATATACATATAAGCTTAATCAGAACATTTACAGTTTAGGCCATATAAAAGAAAAAATTCTCGCAAGTTTAACGAATAAATCAATGAATAATTACTACATACCAAGATGGAATTAAACAACAGGCCCATTTTGTATCTTTTTTTTGATATACTTTCCTCTTTTTCCCATATTTTAGTTAAATTCTCAACAGCTTACTAGTAAACGTATTTCACGAAAGAATCTTGTCGGTTAAATTAGAATTGTGTTGTCATAGCAATGCTGTAACTTTCTTACTTTTGAGATATTTTTCAGCATAATTATAGAAACAAAATTTGATCAATGACTTTGAAATAAAGCTAAATAATTTTTATTTATTTATTATCGGATAACCAATTACATATGTTTCAAACTTTCTCTTATTTATTTTCTTCAGACAGAATTAGAAAACCGTAAATAATTTCTTCAACTATTTAATACAAAACAACAACTGAGTAAAAAGAAGAAATATAATAATAAATATAAATTAATACTTGTATATTCAATGTAGTTAAAATAAAGAGAACGTCAATTTTTCTACGTTTAATATTGCTTTTTGTCAATTATTTTAACATGTGAAAAATTAAAGAAGTGATTCTGTTTAATCATGTGTTCAAATATATGAAAAGGAGCTTTGAAATGTTTTCCATCCTTGTTAAAGGCCCGATATGGCCAGGTCGTTAAGGCACTCGACTCGTAATCGGAGGGTCATGGGTTCGAATCCTCGTCACACCAAACAATCTCGCATTTTGAGCCGTGGGGGTATTATAATGTTACGGCCAATACCAGTATTGGTTGGTAAAAGAGTTGGCAGTGGGTGGTTGGTGATGACTAGCTATCTTCCCTCTGGTCTTACACTCTTAAATTAGGGACGACTAGCGCAAATAGTCCTCGTGCAGCTTTGAGCGAAATTCAAAACCAAAACCACTAACTCCACATTTTTGACGAGCGCATTATATATATTTGATGTTTTTTTCTAAATTGGTTTTAATGTGAATTAACTCATATGAACATATTAGGATTTTAACAGAGCTATTTATTTTTTATTCTCTTACGTGTAATCACTAAAATTAAAAGTATAAAGAAAATTGCATTTATAAAACCATAATTAGTTTAATCTTTACAGACCTAAACCAGCGTGCGCTAATTTATAAGAAGCTATTTCTTCGCAATGAACAGACAGAAAAATGCATAGATTTTGGTTAAAAATTTAACTAGAAGTGAATAGGGAAACTTAACATTTACTGCGCTCTCTATTATATAAATACAAGTGCTTAAAATAACAGTGACAGACTTTGCGTGTGTTTTCTTATAACAAAACCACATCGGGCTATGTGCTGAGCCACCGAAGGGAATCGAACGTCTGATTTTAGCGTTGTAAATCCGTAGACATACCACTGTACTAGTTGGTGGCGACAGACGTTGTATAAATAATAATATAAAAACCTCAAACGACATAAAAGTTAAAATAATGTCAACTCATTTTCTAAAATAAAACTTTTAATCATCATAACTTTATCTTCAAATGTTCAAAAACCATTAGTGAATTTATACGCATAAGATCAGTACTTGAAATGGGCCAGTGTTTGTTGGTACACTGTTATACTGTGAACAGTTGCATATTAACATTTTTCTCATATCCGGAAATATATATTCCATGATAATAGAATAAAAAACTGTAAAGTCAATCAGTTTGTTGAACATTTGATTTAATTGCATGAGGTGATTTGGTAAGGTCTCTTAATGACGACATGGTTTATTTTTGTTATAAAATCTTTTGTAATTCTTGATATCAAAAGAAAGAAAGCCAGAAAACGTAGTTTGTAAAAGACGTGAACTAAATATAAAATAAAATTCTGTAAAATAAAGAGCAATGGTCTAATAGGAAAAATGCCCAGAACTAATTTCCAATTAAGTTCAAATTGAAACCAATTAAAGCTGATCATAAAACTTGGAACATGCGATTAACCAATGCTTGAGTAATCTAAAACAAAAAAAAATAGAAGGAAACTTACAGCATGAAAAATAGCTAATGTGAAATACATAATCGTTTTAAACCGGATTTCGATACTCGTGATGGACAGAGCACAGGTAATCCATTGTGTAGCTTTATACCTAATTTTAAACCAGTACAAACTTGACATTTCTCCGTAATGTCTAAAATTAAAAACTAATTGGTGATTTTGAACTTTGATAGAATATAATATTCGACATCACAAGAAACAACAAACACAAACCGTTCGAAATTAACACCAAACAACAGATCGAATATAGCATACAAGTGAAACACTGGAAAACAATCTTTTATACAAAACGACAATACTTATATATATATGTGTATGTGTGTGTCTCAATGAACGGTAATAAGAGTCCAAACAGAAATAAGCAACAAAAATTAGTTTGAATAAAGTTTTCGTTTCTTCGAAAAAATGTGAGTAATATTAATAGGTGTTTTGTATTATTTTAGGACAACAGTGTTACGTTTCTAAAGTTCGTATGATTTGATTTGCTTTGAATTTCGCGCTAAGCTACACGAGGGCTATCTGTGCTAGCCGTCTCTAATTTAGCAGTGTAAGACTAGAAGGAGGGCAGCTAGTCATCACCATCCACCGCCAACTCTTGGGCTACTCTTTTACCAACGAATAGTGAGATTGACCGTCACGTTATAACGCCCTCATGGTTGAAAGGGCGAGCATGTTTAGTGTGACTGGGATTCGAACCTGCGACCCTCGGATTACGAGTCGAAGGCCTTAACCCACCTGGCCATGCCGGGCCTGTTTAGTTTAGTTTGTTTTTTAAATAAAACTTTGACCGAAAATAAATAATTATTTTTCAATCAGCCAAATTGTTAATTAGCATAAAATGGTTTATGTAACTTCAAAAAAAATAATGGTTTTCACCTCTATGTTGAAATATTGAGATAAAATGTAATAAATTCCCAAAAATCAAATGGAAAAACAATATTTGGTATAATCAATAAGTTTCAAGTTTTAACGATTTACTGGAGGAAAATATATTTAACAGATAATAAATTCGAACCTTCAACTTGTGCACAAAATATCCGCGCTTTTAACACATGTCTTATACTGTCTCCTAGAAACAATATTGACCTTTGAGTATTTGTCAGTAAAAAAGTGGACAGTGCTGCCTAGCTGCCTTCCTTTTAGCCTTTCACTGCTAAATTGGGGAAAGCTAGCACAAATAGCCCTTAAGTAGTTTTGCGCGAAATTCAAACAAACCAAACTGGCCTACGTGAGAAAAGGATAGACATTTTCCTTGTATGCTTAGGTAATATAAACTCCTGACATTAGGTCCTGGTTTCTCCACAAAAACTCCATAGGGGCAAAACATTTATTGTTACAAGTATGTCAGTTTTTATCCTTTCGTAACTAACTTGTGATTATACCTTCTTTAGTGTGTGTATATGTATACAAAACCAAAACTATTCTTCCATCGCTTGCCCTCGCTGTCGTCTTTTAGTCATGACAGATAATGTCTGAAGCCACAGCACCCAAACACGTTGGGAATATTTCATCCATCAGACAAGATCCTGACTTTAATATCAAACTAGCTCCCAGCTAAGGAGAATCAGTTATTAGTTGGGTGTTGAGTGCTTGAACCCACAATATCTTAACTTCTACTAAAAGTTGCTGTCTGCAGTTAGACGTGAAAATGTAATGACCTTTAATATTTAGATGAAATCTTAAAGTGGAATTTAATATGTAAAATTTACCAATTTCTGATACTTTGTATGAAATCTTCCATTGATGGCTTATTATACCTCTCCAGGACAGACCCCAGATACTGGCTGGCTTTAAAAGCGTGTTTAAGTGTGCGAAATATCTTTACATAACAGAAACTTTACCACACTGCACTGAGTTGTTTAATTTAGTAATGTAATTTACAAATTAATTACTACTCTGTATGTAAATAGTACATTACTTTACTATAATAGAACATGTATATTTATGTTAATTTATGTGCAGTGTTACAACAGAATGATGATTTGTTAACTTTTCATTAGATGTTTGTGAATTTTATATGAACGACCATTCAATTATTTAAGCTCTATTTTATACAAAATTTCTTTCAGATTAAATCTCCTAGCACCTTTTTTTACACATTTTTTGGAAGAGCGGGGGAGCATGCCATCTGACCTTCGCAGCATTAACTTGATTTGAATGTTGATTATGCTTTGCACAATATGTGTTGGCTTTTGGTTTCACAAAATAGAACCCCCCTTCAAACATTCTGAATTAGAGCTTATGTTAAAAAATTAAACAAATAAATACTATAAACATATGAAAATGTAGTACTAATATTTTAAAGAGAGAACTTATCAAACAAAATAAGAAAGTGCTCTGATGAAATAAATAAAAACTTTGCTGTTTTACTTCCAAGCTTTGTCTTCTTGATGCTTCTTTCTTCTCTATCTTACTAATTGATCAAAAGATTAACGATCAGCAAAGTAGTAAGGCCAACTTAAGAATGTGAATTGCCCATATTATCATTCTGTATTGAAAGGGTTAACTGTCACGCAATTCACTTTTAAATGTAACACATAGCTTTAAAATCTCCTGTTCACTTGAAAATGAAGTACACTTTTCAATTACACAGAGAAAACGACACTAATCGTTTAAATCAATATCAAATGTCCACAGTACTACTGAGTTCCTGTTTTACTTGGAATATCCAAATAAAGATAAACACAACCACGTATCGAGAAATTTAAGTGAAATAAATATATTTCTGATTAAAAGACAGCAATGTGACGTTTTATCTTTTTGGGTGGACACACTACAAACAATAGGGATTTTCAAGAATTAGTGCTCCTGTGACGCTGTATGTATTGCTAATAAAGCATTTCATTAAATCCAGGTCTCTAAGGGACTAAAAAATAGTAAACCTCTTACTAATGTCATACGACAAATAACATTAACCATAATCATGTTTTGTCAGTTTTCAAAAATTGTTCACCGACCAAGTCAGTTACATATAATATTTTTTGGTGTTTCATCATGTATTTTGCTACTGCAATGGGTAATATAATGAATTATGAATAGCTTCTCCACGTAATGTAAATGTAGTTTACAAATCTAATACCATATCACATTAGATATTAGTGTACGGATTTAACATAATCTCACGATTAGTGACAGTTTACAAATCTAATACCATATAATGTTTACTGATATTCTACAATTCTAATGCCATGTGGTGCTTAACAATAGTCTACCTCACTCGGTACACAAGCTGACGTTTCACCGAGAAAGATATCTGATATCCTTGTAGAAATGTTAACATCCGAAGTTAATTCACTGAAGTTGAACAGTTTGTAATGTTGGAAATCTGTGATCGCTCCTGATCAAATACTGTAGTTTCCCGATTGATAAGCATTTATCGCAATTAAAGCTTCTGAGGTCTATAGTGTACTGACTGTAGTAAAGCAACTATACAAAAATCTTTCTTCACGTAGCTTTAGTTACCTTTTATAAGTTTTAAGGTGAGGTTCTCGAAAGTTCAGTTGGCAAAAATATTGTCAATCACTAGTATTACACTCAAACACCATTAAATGTGATTCTTAAACTAGAGAATTTTCTACAAATTCAGAGAACAGGCAGAACTTTTGCAATATACATTTAACAATATAAGTTACATGCACTTCTAAATATATATTTAACTAAAATAAACATCAATATGAAAATAAATACATTATAGTTAATCCCTTACAGGTTTTATAGAACAAAACCACAGAGGGTATACCGAAAAACAGGTACATCCCCAGGAGAAACCATCAGTAACAGTGTCACTTCCATACACCATAGGCTCTCAAAGAATATATTGAAAAGCTGTGGACAATACAACATCAGGATCATCTTCAGAAGTAATACAACACTCCGAAGAACAGTTACTTAAGTCAGATCACCAACGTCTCAGGAATAAACAAAGAACTGCGGTAAATCATAGAAAGGAGAAACAGGCCGTCCTTTGTCTGTCAGATTGGAAGATTATAAATGGCAATCAAATACAAAAACAAACAAACCCTTTAGTCTTACACTACTACACAACCAAAACTCCATAGTTATGGGGGACTTAAATAGTAAAAATGTTACCTTTGGATGCCGAAGCTCAAACTCCAATGGTAGAAGTCTAATAAAATTCATAGACGATAACAATATAGTTTTATTAAATGATACCACCCCTACACATACAGCATGTGCCACTAACTCCAGTGACATACTAGACCTGTGTATGTGTACATATAATCTAAGCCAGAAAATAATAAAATTTCAAGTGGTGAAAGATGTTGACAGTGATCACCTTCCAATATATTGTGTCTTTGATCTCGCTCCCCATAAAAATATATCATTTAAGAAAGAAAAATTTAATTACAGAAAAGCAGATTGGCAAAATTACAAACAGGAATTAGACAACCTATTACCTAATAAAGTTATAAAAGAAGTTAAAACCCATATTGAAATGGATAACTACTTTCAAACAACTACGGAGTGCCTTCAGAAAGCAGCCAAGTTAACAATACCAAAACAACACAATAAAACAACAAACAAAACTTGGAAACCCACCACAGAAATAATCAATCTAATCAAAAAAACGAAGACAATTAAGAAGACTGTATATGATAACAAGAGACAGAGAAACCAAAACGCAAATAAACAACATTAGAAATCACATCAGAACACAAATAAAACAACAAAAATAAAATAAGTGGGACAATTACTGCACTAAACTAAATGATAAAACTGGCCCGACAAAATTCTGGTCACATATTAAAAGACTCACAAATGAAAACACAGACACAAAGAAATATCCTTCACTTGAACATAATATTACTACAGCACACACAAATAAGGAAATAGCCGAAGCTTTCAAAGATCAACTTCAAAATACTTTTACAACTCACACTGATCCGGATATGGATACATATTTCTACAATAAAGTCACTAATCACATATTAAACAATAGACATTAATTTGAACCAATTTTTCCAATAAACATAACTGATACAAAAACAAGTTCCGACACAGATTATGCAAGCACGTTACTAACAAATGAAATATCCCTTCAAGAACTACTCGAAGCAATAAAAAACACAGAAAATAAAGCTCCAGGTGAAGATGAAATACAAGCTATCCTTCTAAAAAAGGGCACTCCGAAATTGTTTGACCACCTAAAATCACTTTTTAATCTATCTCTATTCTCAGGATACATACCAGTTTCTTGGAAGCTTGCTAATATATTAATGTTCCATGAGGAAGAAAAGCCAACAAATAAACCTAATAGCTACCGACCAATCAGCCTGACCAGTTGTATAGGTAAGATTCTCGAAAGAATAATCAGTAATAGACTCTCCACATTCTTGGAGATAACATCAAAATTGCCAAAAGAACAAAATGGATTCAGGAAATTTAGACAAACGACAGATCACCTAATCAGATTAACCGAAACCATAATAGATAGCTTCAATAAAAAACAATGTACTGCCGCTTGCTTCCTTGATATCGAGAAAGCATTCGACACTGTATGGCACGATGATCCAAGGTTCCGAATGAATGAAATGGAACTACCTCGAGGAATTATTCACTGGTTATCTAACTTTTTGGAAAATAGAAAGTGTAAAGTAAATGTTGAAGGAACATTTTCTGAATACTTTACTCCACAAGCTGGTGTCCCTCAGGGAGGGGTGGTTAGCCCTATACTCTTCATCATGTATGTAAACAATATGCCACTGAGGGATCCAAATCATGGATTCTCTTAACAGTTCGCAGATGATATGGCAGTCTGAAAAAGTGCCGCAACACCCCACGAGAGCAGTCACTAACATACAACCGCAACTAAATAGAATAAGTGAATACTGTCAAAAATATATTGGTATAAAAATAAACACAGCAAAAACACAACTCGTACTCTTTACGAAATTGACAAAACACAAAAAACAACAGCCAGAATTGTACATGAATGGCACTCTACTCCAGATTGCCCCATCGGCAAAATTTTTAGGTCTGACCTATGATTCAAAACTAACTTGGATCAATCATGTGAACGAAATTAAAAATAAAGTCTGGCGAAGAACTAATTATGCTAGGAGTCTAACTGGTAAAAATAGTGGAGCATCTACAGATAACATACTAAAAAATCTATAAAACATATATTAGACCTGTAATAGATTATGCAGCTCCAGCATGGATAACTGTGAGCAATAAAATAATTATAACCAAACTACAAACAATCCAAAATACACTCCTAACAACTGCACACAAAGTTCCAAGAACTATATCATCCAAGTTCATTCAAAAATACTCGAACATACCAACCATACCAGATAGACACCTACATATTACAATAATGTACTTTAATAAGAATTAGATGAAAAACAAATAACTATGCGAACTAGACAGGTACCTCATATATGATGAAGCTACTTCTAAATATCTCTTCCCAGTTAACTTATATTTTGAATATCAAAAAAATTAAAAAAAGAAAAAATATATATAAATTTTAAATAATAAAATAATTATAATAATAATAAAATATCTTTCTACTATATATAAATGTATTAAACAATTAAAAAAATGCCACCAACAAACTTGACATTTCTGCTCATAGAATAAAATAATCACAGTAACATGGATGGACATTGCCCTGAAAAGGATCAAAATAATATTCAGTTCCACAGTTATAAAATTCGTCAAGAACATAAGTACGAGGAGGAGGAAGAGGTCATAGAGAACCTGACCCTCCAGGGTATGAACTTTTATTACCCAAATACCGACGACATTCTTCTTACACTACTAAATTAGAGACAGCTAGTGCAGATAGTCCTCGTGTAGCTTTGCGCGAAGTTCAAAACAAAAACAAAATCTTAGGACAAAAATTAAATAAAAGTTGCATCATTAATTAAAAAAGAAGAATTTCAAATTTCGTTTATTTTCTTTTAAGTTTTTTATTTATTTTTATATATATGTTTTTTTACCTTGTGGCTCATGGTTTTACATTGAAAATATATACATCTATTTTACCTAAGATGTAAGAAAAACTGAAAAAGTCATGTAAAGGACAAATAAAAAGCTGGTAACACTTGTTTGTAAATCTTTTGTCAAAATACGACCTGTCATCACCCCGACTAATTCTTGTTCTATAAAATTGCTAATAAAATCCTTTTTTAAATCAGTGACTAAGGGGCTCAGCTGACCTTGAATCTTTAAGTAATTTTCATCATAGAGCTGCTCTTCATATTCTAACAAAACCACTGTGACTGGCTTAAAACTGGTATTTGTGCTCCACCCTTATAGTTCTATAACTGTTGCTAGGTTACAAAGTGATTCCATAACTTCGCATGGCACGTCAGGTTATTGTGTAGAATGACGCAGTTATCACAAATCTTTCGAATAACTTATCTCCAACACGTGCTTCAGAGAGTGGAACAAAACACAAAAACATGATATAAACATTCAGTCAGGGATCGGTCTACATTCCAGCCAAATTATAATCAGGGTATTTGCATGTTTACCAAGCAATAGAATCTTAACTATCAGTATTTAAATATATCTTGAACAAGTCTCACAAACTATGTCAACATACAGCACAGTAACGTAGTGAAATTTCAATAGAGGACACAAGTGGTAACGTTACAACTTAACAGGTACTCTATTAATGTTGATAAAATTATATAAATAATAGAATCAAACCGTATGACTAAAATCAACAAAATTACTGTTGAAGCAAGAAACATTGCGGATAAAAATGAACGACGGTGTAGACTTTTAAAAATAATAAAACAATGGCTATGCAAATAATATAATGAATTGTATACAATGTACTAATTTATACTAAAGTAAATTGTAGCATGTAAGTAGTTCTCGTGTCATGTTATAATTTATTTCGGACGATTCTTTGATCTGTTATGTCACGCGCGTTACATACTACGATTTCAAATAGCCAGAAATTTTAATTTTATTTTAGTAGTTAACTTAATGTTAATATGCATCAAACTTATGATATCTACCAATAAGACTGATACACACAATTTCCTTTTTTTTAACACAAATATGTTTTAATATACAAACAACAATACACTTTATAATGACAGTTATTACAAATAATAATTTATATACAAAAGTTTTACAAACTATACTGAGTCTTCTATCTGATCTGGAACTGAATATTTTATGGACGGTTCATGGCACATGAATTAATTCCGTTTTGATACTGAAACAGTTCGCTTAACAGGTAAGCTATCACTAGCTTCTATAACGTTAGTTTTTCACAGACAAAGATACGTAATGCTCTCGTATAAATATTAACGTCCGAAGTTAATTCACTGAAGTTAAACGGTTTGCAATGTTCGACACCTGCAAACGTTTTGTGGTCAAATATTTGCATTTCCCGATTTGAAAGTGTTAATCACAATTATATCTTCCGAGGTTTATAATATACCAACTGAAATAAAAAATATAACTGTCTCATGATGACTAGAAACCAACTTAAAGTAAAAATGTAAAGACAACTGGTATGGGTATTAAAGTTTAATTAAGATAGAGTACAGAACTACGTTTCACCTTCTTAGGTCATCTTCAGGTAAACAAAGAGACTTTACAACTGACCGTTGCTGGGTATGTGTTAGGCACGAGAGTGTGAACGGATACGAGATTTTAAGGGGTGTTGTAGTGAGACTAAAATCCATACTGTTTAAAAAACACGCAAATAAACATTACACCAACATTATTTATAAAATACGATGAAACAACTACCATGACTTCTATATCAGAGAAACAAGCAGTAAAATAGAAACCAGATTCGAAGAATAAAAAAACAACTTCGCACGTTTTTGAACACTGCAAATTAAATAAGCACACCATAACTATAGGAGATACCGACGAACTAAATTGGGAAACAAATATAAAGAAACGTAAATTCAAAGAAGCTTTACTTATGCAATAGCTCAAACCAAAATTAAACAATATAAAGGAACATCTCTATACCTATATTAATTAATAACATAACATCTAATAACACTAACTGCAACGCCCCCTAAATTCTCGTACACGTTCACACTCTTGTTTCTAAGACACGTGCAAATCAACGGTCAGCTGCAAACTCTCTTTGTTATCCCGAAGATGACCTAAGAAGGTCGAACGTTGTTCTGTACTTTATTGTAATTAAAGTTTTAATACCTGTTCCAGCCATCTTTAGGATACGATATAACTATCTATCCGCGTGTTGCGATTTATAAACTTTAAAGCAAATATCTAGAAAGCTCAACTGGCCCAACAATATTGGTATTTATGTAGATATATACATTGTTGATTCTTAGGCTCATAAATCTAAAAAATTAGTGAATAGCAGGAATTTCGCAATACAGATTTAATAACATAAGTTACACGCATTTCTGAATATATATTTAACTGAAACAAACATTAATATTAAAATAAATGTATAACAGTACATCCGTTACAATATCTACAGTGTGTTGCAAAAAGTATTCACTCTCTGCAAAGTTTCCACATTTTACTGCTGTCTGAGCTTGCAGCCATGAAACTTTCAAGAGGGACTTTGTATCTACACAATCTACTGTAATCTGAGTTAAACAAACGCGATGTTAAGTAAGCTAGATTTTTCAAAGAAAATTAGAAATTCTCAATTGTATAACTATTCAACCCTTTTAATACGGTAGTCCTGAATCAGTTCAGGTTCAAAAGATTAATTTGAAAGGTAAAAAAGTTGGCCACAGTATTTGTCTTATCAAAGCGGTTTTGAACTTATTATGGGTAACTTACTTTATTTTTTCTGAGTATGGGCGAAGAAGGGAGAGAAAGGGTAGACTTCTGAGCTAATTTAAATTCCTGTTAAATAAAATTCAAACTAAACTGTAGTTCGACCACAGTGTGTTTTTTTTTTATTTTATAGATGCGCATTTGTTTAAAACTGGTTTAAAGATTAAACCAACAGAAATGAAGATATAAGAGTAAAGAAAAATAAAATCTGCGAGAAAAGCATACATGGCACAAGTTTCTCTAGAATTGAGACTTTATACGTTCCAAAAAGCACAACAATATAAAAACTTTTATTTTTATGTATATTAGGGAAAGGAAATACGTTGAACATGAGGTCACCATGGGTTTGGAGTTGAATGTTTTCTGCGATGACATATCAACAGTTCTTGGCTTAACAAATATACGCAAACTGTTATTTGTATTTTTTCTACTTATGACATCTGTATGGAATTTTCTTTCCACCTATACCGAGAACTACGAAACTTGACTACTCTCTAAATACCTATCTCTCTCTTTATATCTGTGTGTATGCGTTTATACGGAGCTAAATCGAGAAAAGTTTATAACGAATAAATCAAATTCATAATTCGTTCAAGAATCCGAATTAGAATAGTCCTGGAAACTTTGTTACAGAAATTCAACAATCCAGAATAGATCCGAGGCTAATAACACTAGTAGAACTTCTAGCATGAGTTGAATGCTTTTCATAATAAATCAAAAGGCTAATTGGGATAGTAATATCAATAATAAACTTTAGTGATTTAGCATAAGGCTAATTATACTTTCTAGTATCTGTAAAAGGATATCCAATATTGATCAATGCCAGGTAATTTTATTTCATTATTCTCTAATCCTAATTTTTACTGTTAGATTGTAATTAGAATACCTTAAAGCTTTTAATTTATTAGCTGCTCTTTTATAGGGGCAACTTTTTACAGGTTTAAAGTTAAGGGAATAGACAGTACCAAATACAATATTGAAAAATAACACGTATTTGGTTGTCTCAATGTTTGGCATTCGTGAACAAGAATTAAGACGTTTGTGATGAACTAGTAATAAGATATCGATGATTTCGTCCCTGCATAATAAATTTTACATGTATATTTTTATGGTGTTGAATATATGAATTTTAAGAAAAAAATATTTCCACAAAAATACCGTGATTGTATGATAGTGTTTAGACTAGTTTCGGTGAAGTAACAAATATGGAACTGGCGATTAGCTTGTTTGTGTAATTTGTTTTTAGGGCTACTAGTAATATGTAAAAAAAACAATAACAATGAATTTTATAAAAGTTTCTAATACTTTTGAGTGGTGTCTCTCTGTCCAAGCGGTAATGTTTTGAGGATATAACGGAATAATATAGGGTTCGATTATCTGCGATAGAGACAGGGGTGATATTCCATAGTGTTGTTTTGCGTACAAAAACAACAACAAGCTTTCTTTGAAATTATTATGCTTTCAAGCAAGTTATTATATTGTCCGTGTGTGTGTTTTTCTTATAGTAAAGCCATATCGGGCTATCTGCTGAGTCCACCGAGGGGAATCGAACCTCTTGGTGTAGAATTGTAAATCCTAAGACTGACGGCTGTACTACCAGGAGCTTATATTGTTCATAACATTTGTTCTGACTCATGGTAAGACATTTGATTATATAATGTTCGTGAAACAAAAGGTCACGTTGATTTAAAGTGGGGCAGCTGAACATACGCTACCAGAAAGGCGAAAACGACTCATCACTTATGTCTTTGTTTCAATTTTGCTTTATTATTTATGTATTAATCAGTTGATTTAAAATCATCATCTTTATTCGTTTTTATTATTTATTTTGTGTTAAATGTTACGAATTTGAAAGCTTAAATGTAGCAAAGCGTTATGGAACCAGTGTTGTTAAAATAAAAAAATCAATATGTCTAATATTTGGAACAAAAGTAATCTAGACTGCAAATGAATGTTATTGCTTTTATCATCTCCCGTCTCAGATGGTACAGTGGTAAGTTTTCGGATTTACAATACTAAAATAAGGGTTTCGATTCCCCTCGGTGGACTCAGCAGATAGCCCAATGTGGCTTTGTCATAAGAAAACACACACATACAATTCCCCTTTATATGTACAAATATTTTACAAACTTAAAAATAATACTAAGTTTTCTTTCTGGTCAGGAACTTCCTTGATGTCTTATAGAGGGCTCACGATGAGCGAGTTAATTTCGAGTTGCTGTAGATACAATTCATTCAACATGTCAAGTTGTTCCATCGCTGAATTTATGTGATGTTTTCGAAAAATGCTAATGTCAAATGTGAATTCCCTGAAGCCAAAAGGTTTGCTCAAATATCTGAAATTTTCTATTAGCAAACGTTAATTACAGTTATAGCTTCCGAGATTTATAGTATACCAACTGTAGCAAACCTACAACGTATACTGTCTTTTGGCGCATTAGGTTTGTTGTATTTCTAGGTGAGACGAAAGTTTTTAGAAATTTCGGCTTGCACAGGCACAGCATGGTCTGGTGGGTTAAGGCGTTCGACTTGTAAACCGAGGGTGACGGGTTCAAATTCCCGTCACATCAAATATGCTCGCCCTTTCAGCCGTGGGGACGTTATAATGTGACTGTCAATCCCATTATTCGTTGTTAAAAGAGTAGCCCAAGAGTTGGCGGTGGGTGATGATGACTATTAAGATATCACGTAATTAAAACCAATGTTTAGAATAATGTTCCATAGTAATGTTAAAGCTATGTTGTATAATAATATTTTGATTGAATAGCCTGAACTAGTTTCTGAACATATAGCAAAGGAAAACATCATCACTTACATTCTTTATCAGTTTAAATAAACTCAGGTTAAAACGTAATAATTAGAGTATGTTTAGCACTATGAGTTACAACACAATAATCAACATATGTTTCTACAAAGCTTTAATATATATTTGTTTTCCTTTTTAAAAAATTAGATCTGTATGAAAAAAAATATTTTGAAGTTGTAGTCTATTTTTAAACAAAATTACGTCAACTGATTTATATGATAAATAAACATTAGGTGAGTACAAACTAATCCATAAAAGTTTTACGCAGTCGTAATTAATGATTGTTTCTTAAATACATCGTAAGTCAAAGCAAGTTTAAAGCAGCAAACGTTTTTTGTGCATTAAGAAGAGACTTCTTTGCTTACATTTGCTAATTCCTTTCATTAATTCCATCACCCTTGTACATTTAGCCATTAGCGTTAAACTCGGCTCAACAGATGGTAATATTCTCTGCAGCGTCGAAACAGCGATGAAACTTGTATACAACGATTGTCCAGTTACCTTGTTTCATCCTTGTCCAGGTGGTCAGTTACATCAACAACTGGACTGTCTAATCTCAAGATCAGGCATTTCACAGCGTGCTCTTCTTTCCGTCCATTCCAAGCAATTACTTGCCTTTGCTCAGCACTTTCTGATCGTCTTGACGAGGGAAGTTACTCTGGTTGGAGACAACCAGAGAGTTTCAGGGAGACATCTCTAAGCGGCCCCAAACTTTACGAGCACAAAACAGCTTCTGCGAACATCAGTCACCTCTAACCGTGGTCTATCCTCAGGAGCATGACTGTTGACTAGTGTTAGTGCTTCAGATGTGACACTTCTCCTGTGCGACATCTCGGTTTCGAGTGTTTGTTTCTACGTTTAAAAAATTATATTTCATTTCTAAAAATGGCTAGTACGCCCGTTATTAGACAAAAAAATTCACAGTAACTTTTGTTTGGCATGGCACCAAAATTTCTTCTTCCTATCTACTTGTAATATTTGGTTAAAACGAGTTTTCTTATCAGTTTCAAATTGGACGTCGTCTACAAAAACACTTGATTTGGACATGAAATAAGGTAAATAAATTGTGTAAATACCTTAAACCGAGTTATATTAGGTGTAAATAACATAAGCCGAACAAAATTCATAAAAACAAAATAATATTTCTAGTAACAACTAAAGCACAGCAAGCTCACCATGCAGACAACAAGACAGGTGATTCTACTAGAATATTTCTAGTAACAACTAAAACACAGCAAGCTCACCATGCAGACAACAAGACAGGTGATTCTACTAGAATATTTCTAGTAACAACTAAAACACAGCAAGCTCACCATGCAGACAACAAGACAGGTGATTCTACTAGAATATTTCTAGTAACAACTAAAGCACAGCAAGCTCACCATGCAGACAAAACAGGTGATTCTACTAGAATATTTCTAGTAACAACTAAAACACAGCAAGCTCACCATGCAGACAACAAAACAGGTGATTCTACTAGAATATTTCTAGTAACAACTAAAAGCACAGCAAGCTCACCATGCAGACAAAACAGGTGATTCTACTAGAATATTTCTAGTAACAACTAAAGCACAGCAAGCTCACCATGCAGACAAAACAGGTTGTTCTACTAGAATATTTCTAGTAACAACTAAAACACAGCAAGCTCACCATGCAGACAACAAGACAGGTGATTCTACTAGAATATTTCTAGTAACAACTAAAACACAACAAGCTCACCATGCAGACAAAACAGGTGATTCTACTAGAATATTTCTAGTAACAACTAAAACACAACAAGCTCACCATGCAGACAACAAAACAGGTGATTCTACTAGAATGGTCTTTAGCCTCTTTCTTACTTTTCTCTTCCACAACATTGACTACTGTGTACTTCTCTTCGATCGTGTAGTAGAACTCTACCCAACTTTTTAAAGAAAACACGCACTACAACTTCAGGTCAATCCGCAGATATACCTCTGTACCATTGGAGAGCGTTACAAGAGCTAATCTTCGGAGTGAAGGTTGTTTATAAGTTAGCTTTCATTACACTTTAGTGTATAGTACTTGTAATTTCACTGACGCCTTTCTAAATAGTTCTACTCGTTATTTAGTTTTCTGTTTAGAAAAACTTCAATTACAAAACATAAAACAACAACAATTTTGTTTTTTGACTAGCGTTCCTTCAGTTTCATAAATTAGTGTAATCATGATATTGGAAAAAAAATTAATTTCAAGAAGTCTTGAATACCCCTGAAAAAGAAAGGTTCACCTTTCGTAAGCGATCTGGTAATAAGTTGTTTTTTTCTAGTGTAAACATCAAATACTCTCCTTCATTTTACTTAATATGGCGTGTAGTGTGAAAAAGAACGTGACAACAAAGTAAATTTATTGATTTACAGTCTTCTTCCTCAAATACCTTTACAACTGGTAACTTGATCTCTGTTGAATCCTGAGCACGCGACTCATGCACGCTGGTTAGAAGTAACCCCTGTGTTACGCCCCGTGATTTTCTTCTCGCTGTTCGCTCTCTCAGGCGAAGTATAGATAGCTACTACCGAAACAGAGAAACAATATTTAATCCATGTATGTTAAAGCTACTACCAGTACAAAGAGACAATATTCTAATCTATATCTATTAAAGCTACTATCTGTACAAAGAGACAATATTTTAATCCATGTTATAATTGTGATTACATTGCAGTTTATCATCGCATTCAGATTCATGAAATTATACTAAAATATTTAAACCTGCATTTTTGTATTTAGTATGCTAATAAATACGTCTGTTAATATGAGTGTTATAAGCCAAAAAGAGTAGTAATACTTCAAAAATTTTTCAAAAGGCTGCATAGCCTCAATAAATTTTGTTTTAAGTTTTGTGAGATATCGACACGTTAAACGTTAATACAATAATCAGTAAGACTGCATTATAAAATACTACATTAGTGTACGAACTGCTACTTATTTCTGAGTTACTACTGTTACATCTGTTCTGTTCTTGAAATTGTGTTATAAAATAAATTTTTGTTTGAAGCTTATAATTTTTCATGAAAAGGATTACGTTCTTGCCAACGGTTTAGTTTTGAAAAATTTACAGCATGTCAGTCAGTACCTAGAATCTCTTTATTTGAAAATAAAACCTTATAATATTTACAGTTAAAGAATGGTTGCTTTCATATGTATGAATAAAACAACGAAAACAAACCTACAAACAATCGAAGTTTTCATAGACATTCTCCGTTCGAAGCATATATATAACTATCACCTTAGACCCTCTGCAATACCTTTTAGTTTTTGTTACATTTCTGCAAAGAGTTTATATTTGTTGTCTATAACCTCTCCAAAGAGCTCATATTTCTTACCTGTAACCTCTCCGAAGAGTCACTTGTTACCTATAACCTTACATTTTAAGAATATACCAATAAATAAAAATTATTATTTAACGAGGACTTTGTTCTCTTAATACAAAAAGTATATTATTTTGAGATCCTTTTCGTTGTCAGAACCACTACATTGAAGTCTTCATCCAGAGGTCTGTATAAACTAGAACTATTATCGGCTGAATTTGACTGTAGATGCTCTTCAGTATGTTGATCCAAGCAGCAAGTTGTAAACCTAATGTAATACCGACAGCAACAAGAACAAAAAACAAACAATGTGTTGAAACATCCTTCAATTTAGAAACATTTCTGCTAGTAATGTGTATTTTAAGACCCTGTGATGATGTCTGTGGTTAGGTTTTATTTATAGGGTTATTGATCTATTTTCCTAATCCTTAGCCGTCCTTACCCAGGTACTGTATAACAAACATTTTGATGCATCATGACATACTTTAGAAGGGATGATAACTTCCATTAACAACTTTTTAATAACAAACTCGATCAAAGACAAATATAAACTGTTTCAAAACTCTCCATAATATAATGGTATTTGCTTGTAAGACGATAAATTCTGCAAAATAGCATCTTAATTAAGTTCATTTTTGCAGCTTAACATTAATATTTACCTATACTTTCCATAAGTTAAAAATGGTATGCTTATTTACCATACAGACACCAACGAAGACATTGATATTTACGTAGAGATAGTTTACATTAAAATTTATATTCCTAGTAAATGTTCAGACAGAGTGAAAAAATTGCAATTTACATATATTTACTATACATTCAAAATAATACACTTAGCAAACATACAACATCGGTCAAAACTCTGATCTTTACATATATTTACTGTGCATTAAAAATTATATATTTAGTAATCACTCAGATACCAGTAAAAACATTGATATTTACATACATTTGCTAAACATATAAAATGATGTACTTAGCATGCAGACAACACTGAAAACATTCATAATTACAATTAAAATAATGTTCTTCATAAACATACAGAAACAAGTAAAACAATGATATTTACTACAGATTAAAAGTATGATACTCAGTAAACATAGAGACACCAGAGAAAAAAATTAAATTTACATATATCTACTCTACATTGAAAAATGTGTACTTAATCAACAAATACATTCCAGCCAAACATTGATATTTACTTATATTTACTATACGTTAAAAATTATATATTTAGTAATCTCACAGATACCACTGAAAACATTGTTATTTAAATATATTTAGTATACATTGAAAATGATATATTTTGTTAACATGCATACATTAGTAAAACATTAATATTTACCTAAATATACTATAAATAATAATGATGTGCTAAGTAGACACAGAGACACCAGTGAGAATATTTACATACATTTACTTACATTAAAAATGATAAGTATTAACTGACAACAGTGAAAACACTGAAATTACCATATATTTACTATACATTAAAATTCATATATATTTAGTAATCACAGAGACACCAGTGAAAACATTGATATTTACATACATTTACTGAACATTAAATATGATAAACATAGTAAACATACAGACTCAATAAAAACATTGATATTTACATACATTTACTGAACATTAAATATGATAAACTTAGTAAACATACAGACTCAATAAAAACATTGATATTTACCCATATTTACTCTACCTGAAAAATGATATCTAGAGTCAACATATGGAGAACAGTTAAAACATTGATATTTACATATATTTACCAGTCTTTCAAAATAATATACTTAGTAAACATGGAGACAAGAGTGAAAACATTGATAGCTACACATATTTACTGTACATTGAAAATGATATACTTAGTCAGCATTGAGACACCAGTGAAAACATAAATATTTTCATATATTTATTGCACATTAAAAATGATATACTTAGTAAAGATACACACATCAGTGGAAATATATATTTTAACATATATTTATTGTACATTAAAAATGATATACTTAGTCAACATTCAGTCACCAATGAAAACATTGATATTTACAAATATTTACTAGATATTAAAACTTATATATTTAGCAAACATAGAGACACCAGTGAAAACATTAATAATTAAATATATTTACTATACATTAAAAGGATATACCGAGTCAACATTGAGACACAAGTGAAAACATTCGTAATTGCATATGTTTCCTATACATTAAAACTGACATACCTAGTCAGCATACAAACACCAGCAAAAACTTTGATATTTACATATATTTACTGTACATGAAAAAAGAAATACTTAATGAACATTGAGACACCAGTGAAAACATTTATAATTACATATATATACTATACATTAAAACTGACATACTTTGCGTACAAACGTCAGTGAAAACATTGATATTTAGATAAATTTAATATACATTAAAAATGATATACTCAGTTAGCATAAGACAACAGCAAAAACATTGATATATATGTATATTTACTATACATTAAAAATGATATACTTACTCAACATTGAGACACTAGTAAAAATATTGATAATTACATATATCTACTATAGATTAAAACTGACATACTTAGTCAGCAAACACCAGTGAAAACATTGATATTTACATTACACATTACAAATGGTATACTTAGTCAACATATAGACACCTCTGATAAAATTAATACTTACATGTATTTAATATACATTAAAAATGATATTCTTAGTCAAGACACAGGTATCATTGAAAACATTGATATATGCATATATTTACTGTACAATAAAAAACGACATAATTAGTAGACAATGAGATACAAGTGAAAACATTGAAATTTACACATATTTACTAAATATTAAAAATAATATATTTATAAACATACATACACCATTGAAAACATTGATATTTACCTATATTTACTATAAATTAAAAATGGTATATTTAGTCAACATTCAGATAACATTGAAAATATTGATATTTTCATATATTTACTACACTTTAAAAATGATATACTTAATAAACCTACATACACCAGTGGAAACATTGATTTTTACATGTATTTACTATACATGAAAAATTATATACTTAGCCAACATACAGACAACAGTGAAAACATTGACAGATACATATATTTACTAGACATTAAAACTGATATATTTAGTAAACATAGAGACACCAATGAAAACCTTGATATTTACTATATGTTCAAAATGATATACTTAGTCAACATACAGACACCAGTGTGAACATTGATATTTACTATAAATTAAAAACAATATACTCTGTAAGCATAGAGACACCAATGAAAACATTGATATGTTCATATTTTTACTGTACATAAAAAATGATATGCTTAGTCAACATACAGACATCAATGAAAACATTGTATTTAGGGCCCGGTATGGTCAGGTGGGTTAAGGCTCGAATCTCCGTCGCACCACACATGCTCGCCATTTCAGCTGTGGGGGCATTAAATTGTGATGGTCAATACCACTCTTCGTTGGTAAACGAGTAGCCCAAGAGTTGGCGATGGGTGGTGATGAGTTGCTGCAGATCTCCCTTGAGTAGCTTTGTGTGAAATTCAAAACAAAACATTAATATTTAGATATATTTATTGTACTATAAAAACAATATACTTAGTAAGCCTAAAGTCACCAGTGAAAACACTGATATTTGCCTATATTTTTTATACCTTAATATATAATACACTTGGTATACACACAGAAACCAGTGAGAATGCTGGTATTTACATATATTTACTATACTTTCAAAATAATACACTTAGTATACAGTCATGTGAAAAAGTTAAGACACCTTATGAAAGCCTGTGCATTTTGTAACATTTGTGGATCTATAGATATTTAATCTCAATTTTAACAATACTGAGAGATTATAGGAATATAACTAAACAATTAAAACTGAAGAAAAGACTTTTCAAGATATTCTGTAAATGTAATTCTACAAAAAATGCATATTCTAACTGAGGAAAAAGTTAGGACACCCCACATTTATTCCCACTTAAAATGGCTCAACTCACACACAGGTGTATCACACCAGGTGCACATGATTAGAAGATCGTTACTCAGCATTTTGAATGAGGCTTGGCCTATTTAAACCTCAGACATTTAGTTTGGTGTGCTCCTGACTGTTGAAGTGAGAGTAAGCACCATGGTGAGAGCAAAAGAGCTGTCTGAGGCCTTCAGAAAGAAAATTATAGCAGCTTATGAGTCTGGTAAGGGATTTAAAAAGATCCCAAAAGATTTTGGAATCAGCTATTGCACTGTCCGGAAAATAGTCAACAAATGGAGAGCTTTCAAAACAACTGCCAACATGCCCAGGTCTGGTCGTTCAAACAAGTTCACCCCGAGAGCAGACCGCAAGATGCTAAAAGAGGTCTCCAAACACCCTAACATGTCATCACGGGACCTACAGCAGGCTCTAGCTTCTGTTGATGTGAAAGTGCACACCTCTACAATCAGAAAGAGACTGCACAAGTTTAACTTGCATGGAAGGTATGCAAGGAGAAAACCTTTGCTCTCTAAGAGAAACATCAAGGCCAGACTGAAGTTTGCCAGAGAGAATGTAGACGAAGACCAGGACTTCTGGAATAAAGTTCTTTGGACAGATGAGTCCAAAATTGAATTATTTGGACACCAGAACAAAGGACAAGTTTGGTGTAAGCCAAATACAGCATTGCAGGAAAAGAACCTCATACCAACTGTGAAGCATGGAGGTGTGAATGTAATGGTTTGGGGCTGCTTTGATGCAGCAGAACCTGGACAGCTCACAATCATCGAATCCACCATGAATTCTACTGTGTATCAGAGGGTGCTTGAGGATCATGTGAGGCCATCTGTAAGAAAAGTAAAGCTGAAGTGGACTTGGACCCTGCAACACGACAATGACCCAAAACATACCAGTAAATCCATTAAGAACTGGCTGAAAACTAAGAAATGGAGAGTCGTGGAATGACCGAGTCAAAGCCCAGATATTAATCCCATTGAGATGCTGTGGGGTAATTTGAAACGGGCTGTACATGCAAGAAACCCCTCAAACATCACACAGCCGAAAGAATTCTGCATTGAGGAGTAAGGCAAAAAGTTGGTTCTTGAGATAGAAAGTAGAAATTGTCGTGATAAAACCCAAAAGCAAAAAATATAGTGAATTCTGCATTAATAATGTTAAAAAATAGATTCTTCACAAATACAACTCAAAAATTGACATTAAACGCACTAATAAAACTTAAAAGTAGATATTACAGTAATAAATACGTATCGGAAATAAATAATATAGTTTCTTTCGTTCTAAAAGAATATACTGGAACATGTTGGTTAACCGTTGCTTTAATTTTATTTGCATTGTTGTTTTAGAATTGTATTTACAGATGTCGTCCTTTATGTAAAGGAAAATTGCAACTCTAATAAACATTTTTTTCCACAAAGAAAGAGCACTTTTAGATATTACTGACAGAGAAAGGATAGCATTTATTTTTTAAAAGAAGTTATATCTCACACGGATACGTAAAGTATAAAGAAATGCATGTACGTTATTTTTGTATACATATGGATCGTTGAGTTTCATTGTGATAAGTATTATGCGTGTGCTTAGAAGTTGGAACCGCTAACAAGTTGTTTTACTTAGACCTTATTGTCAGGTGACGATTTCTTATGTTTTTCAGAGGTGCTAGAACAGTAAAAAGTAACTGCCTTTGAGAAATAATGAAAAAAACAACTGATCGCTTGCTTGAAACGGATCGGTGTAAATCAAACTACGTCTGTTTGTTACTAAGCTCAAAATTATACAATGAGCTATCTGTTCTGTGTCCGAAACAGGAACCATAATCCGTTGTTTGTTGTTTTTTTTTTTGTTGTTTCTTTGATTTTTGCGTAATAAGCCTTCAACTTTATTGTCGAGCCACTGTAGAGTTCTGGATAAAAGCAGGTGTAGTCTTATGATTGGCAAAAAAATTCTTTATATTTGACAATTATTATGTGTTGACTTTGAAGTACTATGGCTTAATCTTTACCAACACATCTATTGTGTACATTAAAATTTTTATGTTTAAAATAACGTTACACATAGCTATTTACTTAAAATATAGTAGTTGCAATGTATGACTTCTTCTTTTTTTTTCCAATATAATACAACAAAGAAACGGTTGCATACGAAAATGCCTGTAGCTGACTGTCATTTTTGGATGCTCAATTTTAAAGTTTCCGGATGAAACTGGAGCTTGGCGCGCATAATAATTAAAACCAAAGTGAGTCTTTTACCCTTGAAAGGCACATACAGTCAGCATGGACGTGAAATGCACAGAGTTAGCTTCGAAATGGAATTTTTACAATAAAATATGTACAGAACCGTGTGAAATACTCTATAGCAGATGCATAAATTATATGTACATTGAACTAGTCGTTTTCACGTTTTGTAAAGTTCAACATCATCAACTTCAAACCCTTACCTGCCTTAACAATATATACATACAAAATGAAATAAATACATTTTTCCTTTAACGAGACGTAGAATATTGTTTTTTGATCATATAATTACGTCAATATCGACTAGATTCCAAAAGTGTATGACAGATTCAATCTGTTGTGAAGTTTGTATTAACATAAAGATACAAGTTTCTTAAATTATTACTTCTAAGCTATGAATACAGGTCCGTGACAGTTTAAACCCGAGTTATAATATTTCCATCTCTGTAATGAGACATATAAAAACAGCATAATGAGTTCATTAATTAGACTCGTATGTGTCATGTGGGCCGAAAGGAATATGAAACTATAAATGCACTGCTCAACTTTCGATTTAGGGCTCAATCGCATTGGACCCGGCCGACGTTGCAGACTATCAATCCACACCAGAAGCGACTTGGAAACGTTCCAAAAGACATGAAATTAAATACTTGACCTTGCTCATGTAATCGTATTGGATATATATTAGAAATGGGCTGTTACATTACAAAAGAGTCACGTTCTGATAACAAGAGCTGTGATCTCCATAATTGTAGTAGCCTATAGGTGAACTGATATTTTCAACAAACTTAAACTATAAAATAATTTTATTGTTATACGTGCGTGTGTGTGTATCGCAAATTACTGCTCAAATTACTACTCAACCTTTAAAGTATAGATTAACAGTCAAAGAAGGACTCCTTTAAAACCAGCAAATCCCAAACTGTGATAAACAACATTTCCATTAATAAAACAAGCCCGAATAAATCCAAAAACAAACCATATTATGCACAAATTAAAGGTTCACCAGAGTGCAGGCTGTAATATGGGATATAGGAGGAAATAGGACCGTCATTGCGTGTGAATACATCTCTACCAGTCTTAACCTTCGCTCTCAGTCACCTCTAAAACCAAGGGATATATATATCCCAGACTACAACCTGTGCCCTGGTCAGCCTTTAAATTTATACATCGTCTTTAATATAGCTTTGGTGTTGTTTGGGCCTGTTTTGTTAATTAACATATACTTATACAACATACTGAAATTTCAGTATATTTCTGTACAAATTCCTTTTTGATCCTCTTTGCTCATTAACTTTTTAAAATACTTTGAAGTGCATTTGTGATGACGAGAAGCCTGCTTGAAGTAAAAAATGTATTTTCAAGATGGCTTATATGGGTATTAAAACTTTGATTAAAACAAAGTACAGAATAACGTTTCGACCTTCTTAGGTCATCTTCAGGTTAACAAAGAGAGTTTGCAACTGACTGTTTCTGGGTACATGTATCAGCGACGTGAGTGTAAGCGAGTATGGGACTGTAGGGGGCGTTGCACTATATGTTAGGTTATTAATTAGTATAGGTATAAAGGTGCGCCTTTATTTTGGTTTAATTATGGTTTCAGTTATTGTATAAGTAGCGCTTCTTTGATTTTGCGTTTCTTTATGTTTGTTTCCCTACTTAGTATCTGGATTTCTTCTATGGCTATGTTGTGTTTATTTGATTCGTAGTGCTCAAAAACGTGTGAAGGTGTTTTTGTGTGTGTGTGTTCTTTCAATCTGGTTTCCATTTTTCTGCTTTTTTCTCCAATATAGAAGTCGTGGCAGTTGTTGCATTGTATTTTATAAATAATGTTGGTGTTGTGCTTATAAGAGTAGTTTTTACACAGTATGTACTTTATGCTTATAAATATAGTTTTTACACAGTATGTACTTTAGTTTTGTACCTGGTTTTTGTATAAATTTGGTGTTTGCTGGAATGTTGTGTTTTGTTATAAGATTTTCCAAATGTTGGTCATTTTTTCACTGTCATCTTTTGTTAAATAAGAAGGTCGAAACGTTGTTTTCTGCTTTATTTTGGTAAAAGTGTTAATACTCATACCAGTCGTCCTAAGATACTATTTATCCATTTTCTTAAGTTATTTTCTCACCAAAAGTGTTGACGAATCTTTATTTTTGAGGACAGTTATAAAGGATATTATTCATATTTTAAAAGTTTATATCGGTTTTGCACTGAGAGAAGCAGATTGCTATTTCAGAACTGATTAGTTCTCAAAACATTATTTAAAAATTACAAAAAAACTATAATCTTTTTCTGACTGTTTTTTCTGCCTCGTGTGGTATCAACTAGGTAAGCATTAAAACAAAACAAATATTGTTATTGTAAGCAGGAAGGATGTCTCAACCCAATGTATTGACTTAAAAAGCAGATTAATAAAATAATAAGTGTTTTTATTTAATGATACATTTAAAACGCTATAATTTTAAAATAACTTTTGCTTTATAGCAGCTAGTGTTAAGTATATACCAACATTTGTTCTACGGATAAAAGTTACAGAACTTTCCAGTTATATAACGAGTTGAACCACATTTTATGTGGAGTGTAACATCACATGACAAATTTGTACAAACCTCAAAATATTCGTCATACAGTTGCAAGCTTTTCTTTTTTCAAATGCAAGTAGTACAGAGAACGAGAACAAGGAACAGTAACAGATGTGTGATGATGGACTATCAATAAGCGACAGACTTACTTTTTAGCATACTCTGACTTTTCAGTTGATGTTAAAGACGGATTGTTGTTTTTCATTATTGAATTGATATTAATATATCATGTTAGAACATTTTAAGGCTAGTTATGTGTATGTTCTCCTGATATATTTGACTCCTCTCGGATGATTTGTCTAATTCAGTCTTTTCTCTGTTTTTAATTCGGTGAAGTATCAACTCGGTTACAGCCGATTGCTGCCCACTAACATTGTGTAAATCTTCTGTCCTTTCTTTGTAAATGGAGTAATAAATAATGAATTCTGCATGTGTTACTTTTTTATATCGCTACTGGAATTATAGGTTTAAAAGTTACTGTTCACAATAACGTGAAAAAATTAATAAAAAGTACCCAAAAAGGTACTGATATGGCTTTAATTAGAGTTAATATTTTATTCTAGAATTATGTCTTCGTCAGTCCATTCTTTCCCGATGATTTTCCTCATTAATGCAAAAACCCAGCAGCTGCAATACTCAAGATTCAAAGAGCTCAATGAACCCCTAAAAATAGATAATTTCTAGATTATAGAATATAATAAATAAAAAAGTACCTAAAATCAGTTCATTATAAAAGCAACATCGCACGCTCTCGTATGGTACAAACGTCTACTGTTGCGAGTGTTTATTATTATTGGTGTTCCTGAAAGATATCAATGCCATTTTAGACGCGCAAATGCTTACATTTTCTAATGTAAGTATTTGAGTCGCTCTCGATTTCTGAGGTATTAAGTAAGAGTATTTTTCAAAAATTAATTAAGTTGTTATTTAATATACTAAAAAGCATTACGTACAAAAGAACTGGGAGAAACGCCTCTAGAACTTTTTTAAAAACATGTTTTTGCCTAAACACTTTCCTTTATTCTTTAACACTAATGACTAGTGTGGAACTAGATTTTAAACCATGACGATCACGTTAAACTACTTTGAATTTAATTGATGTAACACTTACAGCTAAACATCTTTCAGCAGGGAGTTCACCAGCTTACAGAACATAACATATTACCTTGGTGTATGCTGTTGGGTTTCAAGACATGCTAAAGCAAGTGACGTTTGAGATATCTACAAGCTAGGTATGTCTGTTTAAATTCATGTCATTCCAATGTCAAAGCGTACGACCTCTGCGGTCGTCTCTTTTCACTTAGATATAAATTATGCTTGAACTGTATCATGTCGAATTTAAAAAGTCGTCAAGTTTGCGAGCTGCAAGGAATCCAGTAGTTATCCATAATCAATATTGAGTAATCATATGGATGAAAGAAATCTAATTAAAAATGACAGTGTTATGCGAGTTATTTCTAATGTATTGAAAGTGATGAGATTGAAAGTAGATTTTTTTTCTTATTTCCATTCATATATACAAAAACGTTTGGCGTTAATGTTTCTTGTATTATTTTTCCTATTTGTTTCACTCATGCGCACTGTTTTATACTAAGTAACTTCTAACAAGTTAACCACAATCTAAAATAAGAAAAATACTTTTCTCGAAAAACCTGCTTTTCCAAAGAATTTTCACAATCAGTTTTCAAATTGCTTCATAAAATTAATTAATAAACACCACATTTTAAAATTATTTGTATGGTGTATTCTTTTTCTGAACCAAAGGTCAAATATAGAAAACAGTTTAACCGAAAAACTAGCTTTGTGATGTTCATTATTTTAATACAAATTTTAAAGTGTGGCAGCGCTCATCAGTTTTTCCGTTCTGACAAATAATCAGGCTCCTACCATCAATTCACACTCACGTACGTTCCTTCATAACGCACTTGGATGACGTTACAGCGCGTGCTCTGTCTTATGTAACAAAGATGCTCAAGACCAACATTCCAACTGCGTGTACCGTGTAACGCACGTCATAGAACGAGACGAAGAATCAGACGTCTTTTTCTCCCGAGCGTATAACAATCTGCCTTAGCCTATCAGCTACTTCCGTTATCTTCTCGTACTTTTCTATTTGCCAGTGAGCTTCGACTTGATTATCATTGGTGGCATTAGCCTATTGTAATATCCTCTGTGTTCGAAGACAAAGCAAATACTCGCGTTCCGCCCTCTCGATTATTTCATCGACCGCAAACATTTTGAACTAAAAAAGCTCGCACATCTCGCTCTAGCACTAGCCTATATTAGACTCGTGGAACAGACTCTCACGCTGCACGAAATTCAGGAGCGTATTACGTTGTTTAATAGTGAAAGACCACATGTCCTACGACATGAAATTAGCGAATAGAACTTTGTAATTATTGTATCAGGTAGAATAGAACAAGTTTTACGGTAACTTTTAGCTCAATATCCGATCAAAGAAGAAATAATACAATGGTAAGAAATTTTGTAAAATGTACTAATATTAATAAATGTTGATATCCATAAATCACTGTGCCTTTAGGGGATGGTTATATCTGAACACGTACCGCATACCCTGCAATAAAAATAAAAATAAGTTGACTGTGTAGGCTGTAAGTAATAACCACCAATCAGATTTTATGGCACAGAACTGTTGTTACTAGCTAGACGTAAAGAATACCGTGAATTATCAATAGGGTGTTTGAGTAAATGCTAATATGGTGAAGTATTGAAAGATATTTACAAAAACAAATGCAAGGTTCGAGTTTTTTTTCCAAGTGATTATGATAATGTTTTAAACCAGTAAGTGCTATATAAAATAAATGCAATTTGATGAACATATAACTGTAGCACTCAGAGTTTACTGTGACGACACTTCCACCGTTTCTTCGTGATATAACGATCTAATACGTTAAATAGAAGCATTTGATCTTACCGATTCGGTGTGGCGAACGATACTATCATAACTTTTAAAGGTATTATAGTGTTATTCAAGATACGACTATACACACTAGATGAAGTATCATTTATGAAGTTGGTAACTGTGAACATGTAACTCTCAGAAAGATTAATTATATAGGATTTCAAAAATAATGCTCACAGTTTATAAATCCATCAACCAGCGTTAATAATTCAAACAATGACTATGGGCAAAGAAGTTGTGATACAGTCTCTTTCTCCAGATGTAAAAAGTGATTAATCATTTTGACAATAATTGTAGACAATAATATTTTATCGTGGAATTCTTTTACTTCCAGATGAAAAAAAAAGTATAAAATCTAAGACAATGAAAGCTTTAATTAGAAGCTGTAATTGTTAAAGTTTCCTGATGAATAAAGTTGAGAAATAAAAATGAATGCAGTCCACTTCTGTGACGGTTATTAATGGGTTTTTGTGTGTAAAATGTTACTAGAAAGCTGTTAAGAGGTGTAACAAGGAGGTGGTTAATACGAACCAACAGATTAAGTCTTCAGCAGTTCAGCTTCAATGCTGTGTCAAACATATGTAGTTTAAGTAAAGTTCGTTTAGAAATGTTTTCAATTTTCGTATCATTCAATGATAATAATTGCATGATTAATTTGTTTATTATTTCATTTCAAATTGCATTTCAATATTTCGTGAATTTTTTGGAGATCCAATAAATACTCCAACACGTTTTCTCATATAACCGTTTCGTAATAATATAAGCATTTTCAAGTTATTCAAATTGACTGATGATTTACTGAATGTGATTGTTTCTCTGCTTGTAAGATTCACAAACCGTTACTTTTAAGACCATTTCAAACGATTTTGTAATATAATGAGTAATGGCTTATTGGTAACTGTGAACATGTAACTCTCAAAAAGATGAATTATTTAGAATATCAAAAATAATGCTCTCAGTATATAGATCCATAAACCAGCGTTAATCATTCAAGCAATAACTACAGGCAAAGAAGTTGTGCCGTGATACACTCCATTTCTTCAGATGTAAAAAATGATTAATCATTTTGACAATAACTATAGACAATAATGCTTTATCGTGAAATTATTTTACTTCCAGATGAAAAAAAATTGTTAATTCTAAGACAACGAATACTTTAATTACAAGTTGTGATCGTTAAAGTTACCTACGTTTCAGAAGTAAATTTCTCTAGATTCCTCAGGAAGGTTTATACAATCGTCATAATTCAGAGTTAATGTAAGTATTCTTCGAAGTTCTAAATATACAAGTTTTATGGAAAGCATGAGTTTATTAAACTATTTAATTAAAGTCTTCTTCAGGTCTTATAATAATATATATATGAAAATATGACTTTTAGTCTTCATTTGATAACAAGCCATAAGATGTCTCGATTTTCTATAGATGTTTGTTGTTTCTTTAACACAGCATGCCATATTTGAGAGATATATAAAACATATACCTTAGCGATATGAAATAGTTACAGTTAATAGAACAACTAACGTTTAGGCTTAATGCCAGTACAATAAGTAAACTGGTAACGATTATAATCGTACATTTGAAAGATGATCTGAGTATAAATGTACCAGCTTTTCATAACCGAAAGTTTTGACAGGAAACATCACACGCAGTAAATTGCTAGGCATGTGTTCGTGTGTGAGCAGTTGTTACATCTGTCGGGTTCTCTCTTAATGGTAGCTATAAATTGAATCTTTAACAATTTTTACATTACAATTATGCATGATTCAGATTCCACATCGTTGTAACAACTTGTACATCATAAATATTCATGTTTCAGACACCACATCAAAAGCTGAATGTGGTTTTAAAGGTAGAGAAACAAGCAGAAGTTTTTTATATCACGTACATTTTCGGTGATAACACAGCAATTCTTTAATCCAGGATCCGGAATACATAGCAGGATGTTCGGGCAGTGATTGCCCCAGAACTATAATTTTTTTTTAATAATCACAGTGGAATAATGTTTGAGTTATTTGTAACAATACCAGTACATAATAACGAAATACCAAATATATTCTTCATAATAGTAAGGTATTAAAATTCTCAAAAAAATGAAAACACTTTAAAAAGATTCATTAAACTGATCCCCTATACTTGGCCAAACAAAGTTGTTCCAACCAATATTACAATCGCTGAACACTTAGTTTTTTTGAATATATTCTTATTTATATCTGTGCGTGTGTGTGATGGCGTGGCAGTGAATATAGAGGAACTGAACTAACTGGGAAGACAAAAACGTGACTGTCTTTCCCTGAATGTTTATACGTCTTTTAAATATTTACTTTTATTACTTGTTTAGAAAATGAAAAATCAGAAGAATCTACAATAAAAGAACTTAAAATAGGATGTTGATTGAAGGTTTATCAGTTGGGTAACGAGATTTAAGTTGATACGTTTGTCATTGGCGCTACACTGTTATGACACAGGAAACTATGTCGTTGTTGTTGTTTTTTGTTGGTTTTAGCCTCGTTCTTCCTGGACTCCAATTTTAAAGCAGCACCTGACATATTCATATCATAATAAGTGTACTCTCCCTCTGTGCCGGTGAATAAAAATAAAAGAAAGGCAGGAGAATGGACGAAAAAAAAACGTACGACAAAACTGAAGAAATTAACTTGTAGGGCTATTAGAATGGGGTGGCTGTTGTGATGGCTCTTTAAAGTTATGCTATCATGAATATGAAGCATGTACTAAATAAAATAGAAATGAAATGAATTATCCAAGAATGTTGTTACCACATGGCGATCAGGTTCGTAGAAGGAAGTTTAGGCTTAACAGTTTTGAAATACACATGTTACTCAAATAATTTATTTCCTGCAGTGACAGCAATTATACAGAAGAGTTATATTTATTTAGCGCTTGTCTGTGGATAGCTCATCTATCTAAAAATATATACACAGACTCGCGTGCAATTTCAGAATTCCTACAAGGTTTATTGCATAAAAAAAGAATCAAACTATATAAAAATACATTTTAATGTCATTTTGGTTTACGTGATTTCAAGAAACATAATATGATTAATATTACAAACTTATTTTGAATACGGGTGAATCTTACTAGGAAACAATTTGTTTCATAAGTAATAAACATAAGAATTTGTGTATGAAACCTACCTTTATCTTCTTAGGTGCCACATCTCATAAAACGGCTGATGCTTGAGGTGGTTGAGTGTAATACATGATATCGTTTCAGGAATAAAAGGTATAATGTTACCATGTTAAAACTCCTCCATAGCACATTACTTGTTTAAAATTCCACTTAATATTTACATGGAAAATAGATTTTGTTTTAGAGAAGTCAATTTTTTTAAAAAAAATAAGAAAGTAGCTATAAGCAACTGGTGAAACAATGCATTCTAATATTTATAAGAAACGTAAGGACTCTCTATTTAATTAACTACATTGATGTCCATGTTGATTTTTAGTTTTGCTCGAAGTGCATAGTTTACTCTGAGCAGAAGTTATTATCATATGAAAGAATAAAATACATATATTTTACATTGTCATAATTTCACTCTACTAACAAAGTTTATCTGATGGAACAATTACATTTTGTCTTTGCGTTCCACTTCATAAAAACACTTATATTTATTTGTAGATGGAATATACACATATAATGCTTTATCCAGGTTACTTGTTATACATTTTTCTCCAGAACTACCTAAAATGCTTGATGAAATGTTATATCTCTGGTCTAACTGTTATTAAAACTTTCCCCTTTGAACATTTGTGTGATCTATATACGCGGATCATGCTCTAAAACATGCACACATTCCTGACAGTTGTACGATTAACAGTTCTGCCACTAAACCCTATTCAATCATCATTTAAAAGGGGTAGTTCTTCCCATCTGTAACCCATTAGGTGAGAGGAGAATAGGAGAGTGCACTTCGGGTAGCATAACCAATCCTCTTTATTATCTGGTATACAAGACCGAGAAAGACCTTCAAAATGTTCTTGAGAAAGAGTGGGTAGTTGACATAAAATTAGTAGAGAAAAAAAGAGCACGTTTTCTTGGTTAAAAAGAAATTATTGTGTAGAAGTATTTGAGGGATTAACGGCAGATAGCGATAAACACCGGGATCTAATACTTCATTTACAGCTTACAAATTCCGTTTCTCGTCTAATTTTGAACAGCAATTGACATAATTTCTCGTTCGCCATGTTTATTTTCGTTTTTCAAAAATAGTTAAACATATTTCTGTGGAAGTGACATTAAATAGTTTTCTATATTTGTTGGATGCAGCTATCCCAAATCGCTTAGGAAAGTAAAGGATAAAAGGAATCAAACTGCAAGAAGCAATCACAGCAGCCGTAATTAACTTTTTGTAAAGTTTGTTTTCGTAATTGCTATTTGAAGATATGTTAATCAAACGCAGTGTCATACACAACATGACGCGTCTACTAAAATACCTTTTTGAAACAGCATGTAACCTATTTGTCCATCTCAGCTGTCCCATCCTCTAAACTAAATTAAAATGATTTTAAGAATTATAGCCAGCCGTTGTCATTCATATACTTATAAAGAATTTTTGTTAAACGCACATTTTTTACTTCTAGAGTATCTTAAGGTAACCCATTTCAAAGGCCAATCACCCTCTTGGATAACTGAAACTGTATGAGCTGAATAGGACTCCTACTCTGTCAAAACTTGTGTACCATATTTCAATCAGATCTACCATAACTCTTCTTTTAGGAAGAGAAAACAATTTCAGAAGATTTAATACCTCCTCGTATGACAACCCCTCCATCTCAGACACTGCACGAAAAACCCTTCTGTGGAAACCCTTTCCAACAATTCAATGTCTTTTTTAAGGTAAGGAGCCCAAGACTGAACACATTATTCCAAATCTTACTTGTGACAAGTTCAATGAAGTCATAATCTCTTTAAACTTATATTCAATATTTCTGTAGCTACAATTTAAATTTTTATTTGCCCTATCACTTGCAACATCTCACTACTTAGAGAGGTTTAGAGACTGATCAATCATTAAACCTTTTCTTTCATGATATTGATAAGCTCATTCCCATTCAAATTATACTTACAATAACATTATTAACACTCATATGTAATATTTTTCATTTTCCATAATTAAAACTCATCTCCCGTTTATTTTCTCTTTTTTATAGAATTTACAAATCTTTTCCTGCAACTGATGTAAAACTAATGGGTCTACATTCACTGAGACAATTTGTATTACCTCTCTTGAAAAGAGAATATACCTTAGCCAACTTCCAGTCCTCTGGTTTTTGACAACTATTTAAGAACTGATAAAAAAATAGTAGTAGTCCCACCTATCCAATGTTTAACCTCCCTCAAAACCATTAGGGGAATGTGACCTGATTTACGAGTCTTGTCATTTCTTTAATCTTCTAATGTTTTTCTTAACCAGTTCAAGATTAATTCAGTAAGTTAGTTCAAACTCGTTTACATTTGTCAACTGTTCAAAACGTGAAATACTGCTTAAATATTTGTAAATAAAAATCGAAGAAAAGCAAAATTTAGTAACCCAGCCATCTCATAATCATGATATACTAAGCTCTCTATAATACCCTTGAAGGATCCTAACAGCATTCTAACATTTTGTTTACCCTTTATGTAGTTAAAGAAATCTTTACGGTTAATTTTTAAATTTCCACCCAGTCTTTTATCATGCATCCTTTCCGATGTTCTAATTTCTTGTTTCACAATTTTTTTATCTTCTATAATCTTGTCATAATGTCAATTTATGATGCTTTTCTTTGATTTTATCTCTTAAACTCTTTCTGAGCCAATTTGTTCTTTTTTACCTCCACCTACACCTTTCTTTCTCTAAGGAATATATTTAACATGAATACTGAAAAAATTAACTTTAAAAATTTTCCACATCTGCTCAGTATCGCTACATAACGTATCTGAGCAATTAACAACAAATTATTCTTGTTGCATCCTTTTAAAACATGTTTTTTTGAAATTTGTAACCAAAATATTTTTATTCTTTATCTCCATTTGCAGCAAAACATTGAACCTAATAAACCAATTATCATTTGCATCCAGATGTTCTCCAGCTCCAACACTCTTGATAATTTCTATATTTTAGATTAACAATAAATCTAAAATAGCATTGTTTCTGATAGATTCCTTGAATATTTGGTGAAAAAAAACTAATCCTAAAAAGATTCCAAAACATTTGTCTTCATGGTTTGACTCAATAAATTGACTCAACTTAACAGTTCCCAATGTGTATGCCGAAAATAAAAATCGACCAAAATTATTACTTCATTAACAACTTAAATCTTAATCGCATTGTAGAGATTCTCACTAATTACATCAGCATCACTTGATGGTCTCTGAGGAATTTCCACTAAATAGCTTTTCCTTTTAATCCACTGGTACAGACCGTAATGAATTTAATCTTTATATTATTATCTTTGATATTTTTAATTACAACAGGATGTATCCTCCATTTTGCATACACAGTCACTCTTTTCCTACATCTTTAATATTCCATCCCTATTAAATAGCCAAAAACCGTCTACTTCGAAACAACCTCTATATCAAAATCATCTATGGTTACTTATGTTTCAATATAAAAAATCGTTCATTTCTGCTAGTGCTCTAAGTTATCTTTTTCATTTCTTATACTTCTAGTATTACAACAGTAACGATTAAACTTATCCTTATTACTCATTATATGCTTATTACGTATCTAAAACATTTCTTTGCCTCTTATTCGTTTTGCATTTAGTTTTCCTGATCCTTAATATTGTTTAGACTTAGTTTAAATCTTCTCTTACAGGTGAGTTAATAATCTTAGCAAGCAAGCCACCCCTACCCTATGTAAATCATCCATTACAATAAATCTCCCTATAACCGCTGAACTGATCCCACAAGTCAACTAGAATATCTGCTTATCCTTAAATCTATCACTTAACCCTAGTGACATATTTCTAACTTCATCACTGCAATTAATTTTTGGCAGTATCTATGATAAAACTAACTTATGGCCTTTTTCAGTAAATGATTCTATAACTAACTGCATCTCTGCAAGTCATCTTAATTACATTGTCTAATCTGTCACTTATATCCTCCATGTGTGTCACTGGGTAGCATAATCTTACTCTCTTCTTCTTCTTTAACACACTGGTTATTGTACACATATGTCTATTCAAAGAATCACCTATAACTATATCCTCCATGTGTGTCACTGGGTAGCATAATCTTACTCTCTTCTTCTTCTTTAACACACTGGTTATTGTACACATATGTCTATTCAAAGAATCACCTATAACTATATCCTCCATGTGTGTCACTGGGTATCATAATCTTACTCTCTTCTTCTTCTTTAACACACTGGTTATTGTACACATATGTCTATTCAAAGAATCACCTATAACTATACCTTCCTTTGGTTTTTCTTCCATTCAATAGTTCCTCATCCTCAGAGTCAACATAATAGGCACATTGTAACTGACTTCATTACGTTTTACTCTGATTCTGTTCGTTTTGCCTTCCTGAAAATTACTGTTAGTTGAATTATTCCTTGGATGCAAAAACGTAAACTTCTAAAATCCTGCTGTCATTTCTCTTTATCTATTGCCTCAACTTTATTAGGATGGCCTCTAACTTCTCCTCCAACCTACAAACGCTACATATAAATTGCATATGTTCATCACTAGTTATCTTAAAAGTATATGGCAGTCTCAAGTTCCCAAATCAAACACACATTGCACTCAACATATGTAACAGCTGGAAACACTCAACTCCTACATTGGTCTTAACCACTGTATTGATAATTATGGTCTGACAATAAATATTCAGTACCAAATACCAGTTGTCTATTGTTAACACTAATGTTTAAAAACCAGTTATCGAGGACGTATTCACTTGACAACGTTTCACAAGAAAATCATGAACAAATATATCATTATTATATCTGTGGGATCCAAATTTAGACAGGGGTTTCTGTTTCGACGCGTCGACCACGTTAATAAACAGAGTATTTACAATATTGTCCATACTCTGAGAACTGCAGTACGGCTTGGTTGTAAGTTCACCTTTCACAGTTCTTCTTCACGAAGATTTTTATTTTTAGATTATATGAAGGTTATCCTAATGGGTTAAAATATTCTACTTTTTTGATTTCATCGAAAGTAAACATAAACCCTGTAGTGACTACTGGCTTTATGACCTCGGATCCAGATTGACGATTATAACTATTTTTCTGCATAGTCAGGTTGGTAATCACTGGTGAATGTATGATCTTTTCCATTTTCTTTAGACATAAGGAATTGGAAAATAACATTTTCTGCCCAGGAACAAGAAAAAGCAAAAATTTTGTTACATAGTTTTATCATTCTAATCCTAAGTGTCTTCTTTGCCCTGTTTAGCCAGTAAAGTGCTGTATGTGTTGTATAGCTACAATTCTGACAATTGTCTTTTCTTTCGGTTTGCTTTCTTTTTCCTTATGACTTATCTCCGTGGATTGAAAATAAACACTAAGGTTGTGTATTCTTTTATAGAAGAAAACGATTTTCAACATTTTTAATCTCACCTCTCATCAAGTTCATCACCTTACAACTTATCTTTCCTTTTGCCATTAACATCCCTTGGATGAGACCTTGTAAGCAATAATGTGGATGGCCATAGATAGGTTTGTGTCCATAACTTACATTACATTTCAGTTTAATATTCCTCTGCACATATCATTATTCTCCAATCTTCCCAGAGACTGTTATTTTCTTCTTTTTCACAGCTTCATCATCTTTGTATCTCTTTGTCTTTACGCTGGAAAAGATATAACCACCATGAGGCCAATGATGCTTCACAGATAATACTTCTCTCACCTGAAATCTGCATTGACTGAAAAATAACAAAGTATTAAGTCAATCTGCATCTGTTCATTGCTTGCTATTGAGAAAGAGTTTTCTGCAACACTGTTTTTGGCCATATACTACAGGAAAAACAAAAAGCATTTGACATCACATCTAACTGGCACCAACTGTTCCTGTTTGCAGTAACCCATTCCCAGTCTATCAGTGTGAGACCTTATACTGATGATATCCTTTCTACCAAATAGGTCTTGCATTTTCTTTGGGATACATATCTGAAATGATTCCTTCTTGAATTGTTTATTCTGGTAAGTATTTTATGTAAGTATATCTCCAATACAGTATTGCTTTAGCCATACAACACACCTGTGCTAAGCTACTATTATGATACGATGGCTTGGTTGAGCAGACTTCCATTCTGTTCACATATGAAATATTGTAGCGTCACTCAGAATTTCTTTTAGACATTATATCTCTTTCTGTGACCTTTATTGGTCAAAAAAGTGTTTCATGCATGAGAAGAAATTGGTATCATGTTCTATGGATATTTTTTCTTTTTGATGATATAATTTCAAATAGAGCTCATCCTTTTCATTTCTTCATCTACACTGGCTCCTCCATCATCTCATCAATGTGGGATTCTTTCTGTTTATTCTGTGGAGAGGAGAGTAGCAATTATAAAATTAACATCTTCCTTTCCAAAAATCATATATCAAATAGAACTTCTTCACAGAACCTTTTGCCTTATTAAGAATAAGCCTTTGATAAAATGCTTGTACTCATCATGTTTAACAAATTAATAAAAAGACACTACATGGTAGTTCGTAACATCTGCCACAAACATGTTGTATGTGTGTTTGAAACGAATAAGGAATGATTCTCTCATTTTATAATGTATCCACAGCTGGAAGTGTAGACCGTGTTCAGCAGAATCTTGAGTCCTTCGATTCCACATCCACTTACACAAACGTTTAGGCCACGTCCAGCTCACAGTGTATTATAAAAATTATAAGACTGTTTAAAATCATATTACCCATTATGTTTGTTAGGTCGCTGTCCTTCAAGTTTCCGTCAGTTGGTAATACTGCAAACAAACCGTTTTGGAGGAAATCTGTTAGTTCTGTGCAACTGTCCTGTTTTTCTTGGACAGATGAATTTGGACTTATATAATCGTGCGGTCCTTGCACTTGATGAACTTGTGCTATTGTCTCAGATTCTGATGGTGTTTCATCAAGTGATGAAGTACTTCTGCACCATAAGTTTCTGGTGGAGGACCTAAGTGGATTTTCTTTCTGTATGTTACGATTGATAGTTCTCTCGACTGGAAAAGAGACTATCATCAACTCTTCTTTCGAATTTTTGAATGTTATTATTTCCTCCAGTTCTTCTTCTTCAATTTCACCTTCTTTTAATTCTATGTCGTATTTCTGTTTTACTTCTTCACCTCTACAGCAACTATAAAGTAATTGAATAAGATCTTACTTATTTTTTCGGAATTCAAGTAACTATGAAAATATTAACGTTATTATCATTCGTACAACAATCCAATAATAAGAAATCAACTTATAAGTAAAATTAACTTTTAACAAATGTCTACGAAGCTTATATTTTATAAGATTATAAATTTTATTAATTTTTAAAATTTTCAGTGTGAAGGGTGGAAACATCTGATAATTTCTAGTATTATCATTACCATGGAAAGGAGATTTATTTTCGAGTCAACATTTAAAACCTCTTTTTACGTTAATTAAGACAACCCAAATTGTTGATAATAAAGGAAATAAGTGATTTCATCATTGTAAGCACAACCAAATTTTCACAAACTTACAACAAATATTTTCACTGTAACCTAGACAGATACCCTATGTGAAACGCTGCGAATGTCCACGACTTACTTAAAAGTTGATTTACGTGATAATAAATACACAACAGTTGATAGGTTCTTATGAGCGACTGCCTATGTTATAAATGCGTGTTAAACGCGTTTACACAGAATCTCAGATACAAAGTCACCTGGCTCAGTAAATAATTTTTTGAAAATACATAATTTAAAGCATAATTTTAGACTAATTTGTTTTACTTCAAGAGTTATTTTCCTACTAGTCTTCTGTTTTTTATGCATGCTTAATGGGGTTATATCTTACTTTAGGCGTATACTTACCTATTGGTGTGGATTCAGAAAGACAATATATAATTAAAAGTTGATAATTTAGAACATACAAATAGTGATCCCAAAAAAGGAAGTAAACAAGGCTAGATATCTACTGTTAGTTGTTTTCTCAAGATACAATTCCCCGTTAAGATTCCACTCCAAGTAATATATACTGTGCTGTGAGGTCTCACAGGAATTTATCAAAAACAATAGAATTTTTTAAATTTAAAATATTCTCTTTAATTTTATTGTGATGTAAAAATTTCTAAGTTCTTCTCTTTCTACCACTGAGAAAATCACGTGTTTTCCTACTGTGTACGCTAGTTGGAAACTAAAACACGTGCATTTTCTAGCACATTAGTTGGAAACTGCCACATGAAACATCCCATATTTTGCTGCTTCATATCGTTTCTCGAGTTTGTTGTCCCTATGTGGACTTCAACGATTATATTTCAGCTAAGTTGTAAATTGGAGGGTTACTATAGTAGATTTCCCCACTCAGATGAAGGAAGTGATCTTTTGTCCTGTTTTTTGTTTTATAATTATATGACTTCAAGAAGTACTGCATCTATTTACATTGTTAATCTGTATTGTATTATCTTAAAAGTAATATTATTCCTTTATGATAAGCTTGATTTTTGATGCTTTTCTTTATTACATAACTCTGTGATATTACTAGAAAACGGTCATTAAATCTATGACGATACAATCCTTGCCTTAACGACGGTCCTTTGGTAACAACTTTACCTTTTGTTTCCTGAGTTAGCTAACAATACATGTTCTAACAGAACTGGACTTACACTCCAAACTCCCCCTAACTCTTCAAAATATTGTCACAACGAAACATCATCGCACCGTATTTCTTTAGAAGACTTTTCAGTTCTAACACACAGATGTAATGACCATCACAATGTTTGTTATTTATTGTACATTTGTTACTTTTATTGAGTGGTTGGGTGTAAAATAAAAGCCAATGCAGCAGTAAATTATTGAAATATAGTGGTACCTCGGTTTTCGAACTTAATCTGTTCCAGAAGGCTGTTCGAAAACCGAATCAATTTTTCCCATAAGAAATACTATAAATTATATTAATCCGTTACAGACCTCCAAAAATTACGCATTTTGAAGCATTTATGTAAAAATATTACTTATTTATACCCGTATAATAATACTTATATGCATAAAGTCAACCACAAAAACTATAAACACATTAAGAAAACAATAAATGAAAATTTAACTGCACTCTACCTGTACTGAGGAGCGCTGATGGTGTAAGTAAAAGGTGGTGAGGAACGTGGAGAGTAGGAGGGTTATTATTGTTTGGAAGGAGAGTCACTTTCACCTCTATTGTGGCTCTAACAACTTTTCTTTTTGGTTTGCTGCTTTCATTATCCTTCTTTGACCCCATGGTGGCTTATTTAATCAGAATATTTAGGAAAACGACAAAAAAGAAAAACGAGAACGTTCATAGCAGATTTTAGCGGTGATGTAGACTGAGGGACAGGTGCGGGTAAAATATTTTGGGCAAGCTAGGCGTTGGCCGAAAATGGTCGAAGAGTCGTTCGGGTCGTCAGTCGGGTTATTTCGGGGGTTCGGGCCTGAGATCTTGGTTCGGTAACCGAGTTTATGTTCCACAACCTAGACATTTTTTTCTCAAACAATATGTTCCAAAACCGAATTGTTCGAGAAGGGAGTCGTTCGAGAACCGAGGTGTCACTGTACGTGTAACATTCAACGGAACGCACATGCACGTACATGGCTTAAAATGCATTCTCCATAAATGTACATAAAAATCTTAAAGAAAAAGCTTAGTATAAATTTAAAAAAAGGAAATAGTGATAATCAAAAAGTACAGAAATAAGATGATGCAACATGTAAGAAATTAAAAACCCCACAAACAAAAACTCTGAACGAAGTTAAACAAGCAACATTAGAAATAGTATTTATATTACTTTCTTAAGCTGCAAATCCATATTTTAGCTCCATATCTACAGAAAATATAACTTTTAGTGGAGTCAAAAAAGAGATTTTTAGCTTGAGAAAATAATATAGGCACTATTTCTAATGTTCTTTGTTTACTTTTTTTAGTAACTTGTTAATAGGTTAAAAATACATATTTGCAATTTAATTCAACGTTTCGTCTTATGATGTTTTCAAAGGTATTTGCATGTTTGTTTTTAGTTAAGCATAAAGCTGTACAATGGGTTGTTTATTCTATTCCCATCACGGGTATCGAAATCCGGCTTCTAACGTTGTAAGTCCATTGAAGGTGACCTAAGAAGGTCGAAACGTTTTTCTCTACTCTTTATTTTAATAAAAGTTTTAATACCCATACTAGCCGTCTTAAGATACAGGTCTTCGTTGTACCTGACCCTTCTAGGTCATCAATTAACAACCAAAATAGCAATCCTGACAACGTGTGCAAAACTGATTTTAAATTGTAGTGACCAAAAATAATATAAAGCTACACCAAGATAATAGAACGATTTAAAGAATTACAGAGGAGGTTACAGTCGCTAACCGCACACACTTACAAGAAAATAACTTTTACATTAAGTAATAATAGTTGTGTATGGATGAACATTGAGTCTGTAAATGCTATTTTTGTTTTGATTCGAAACCGCATAAAATTTCATCGTGTTTAAGTTCATTAGCGTAATGAAAAAAATGTATATATATTTTATCGTACTATAGTTAGCTACTTAAGTGTTTAAGTTTATTGTAAACAGTCTCACACAGCGATATTGTCAACAAAACAAAACTTAGAATGGTAAAGTGCAAAATGATTTAACTAAGCTTTCGTCATCTTGTTCCATGAAAAAAAATCTTATTATTCTACAGCTTTATAATTCAAATGAAATGTAAAATAATAAAACAAGTTTTGATGATAGATGAAATCAGAAATATGATTGTGGTAGTTGTTTACAAACATCTTTTGTTTTAGCGACATATTACCAAACTTGTTTTTATCATTGTGTTTAATATATTAAGAATACTTATAAAGTACATTTTTATACTACAAGAAGCTTGTACAATTATATTATAATAATACAAAACTATGCAGCGTCAAAAATTGGTTCCAACACGAAATAAAAAACCCGATAAATCAAGCATAATATATTTATTGGAAAACAAAATAAAACCTAAACGTTATTACTTATGTTTCTGTTTAAGCTCGTGTCACACATATGATGAATAATAAAGAATAAGCAGACGTTACATTAGTTAATTTATAGTATTTAGTGGAAAACGTTGTTTCATGTAACTGTGAAAACAAAATCAATATTAAAAACGTCAATACAAAAAATCTTTAATGAACTAACTTTAATTAAAAGAATTTGAAAAACTTTTTTAAATTCACTCTCATTCTAATAATTTCTAATGGTCATATTTATGACCAGATAGATGGAGTGGCGAGGGGATCACCTCTAGGTCGGACCATTGCAAATATTTTTCTGTTTTAATACGAACGTGAACAGCTAGATAATTACTCCCTTTATTTAAAAAACCCTGTATTATATAGAAGGTACGACGATGATACTTTTTTACCCTTTCGTGCAAAGAAGATTTTTTCTTAAAATACCTAAATTCACCACACCCATTAATAAACTTTACATGTGAGAAAGAAGAAAACAGTAACTTAGAGTTTTCAAACGATCAAATAAACAATCTCTTTTCAACATCTATTTATTTACTCTAAGAAAATATTGATTGGCTTGTACATTTGTTTCATATCAGACAGGCCCGGTATGGCCAGGTGGTTAAGGCGCTCAAATTGCAATCTGAGGATTTGCAGGTTCGAATCTCGTCACATCAAACATGCTCTTTCAACCGTGGGGGCGTTATAATGTGACGATCAATCCCACCATTCGTTGGTAAAAGAATAGCCCAAGAGCTGGCGGTGGGTGGTGATGGCTGGCGTCGGTAATCTTCATGTGACTTTGCGCGAAATTTTAAACAAATCATATCAGACTCCTTTAAACATAACATTGCTCTAAATATTTTAAATAAAGTGTATAATATTTGTTTTGGCTACTTCTGTCTTCGCTTAGGCCCGGCAGGGCCAGGTGGTTGAGGCACTCGACGCGTAATCCGAGGGTCGCAGGTTCGATACCCCTCACACCAAACTTGCTCACCCTTTCAGCCTTATGGGCTTTATGATTTGACGGTCAATACCACCATTCGTTTGTAAAAGAGTAGCCCAAGAGTTGGCAGTGGGTGGTGATGACTAGCTGCCTTCCCTCTGATCTTACACTGCTAAATAATGACGGCTAGCACAGATAGTCCTTTTGTAGCTTTGCGCGAAATTGAAAACAAATCAAAGCAATTTTCACTTAGACATTTCAAAAATTCATAAGTTTTGACAAAATAATGGTTTATCCTTTTATTTCTTATACTCTATCACTGATTCTTACCATATCTTTCATTGACAAAGTTTTAAACTCAAATATGAAATTTAAAAATGATTAAAACATATTGCCCACATTAAGAATTTAAAATATGTTTTAAATCAAAACACTTTACACATTCCTGTACGCGCACAGGTCGTATATAAATATGCATATGGTAGCTATAAAGCAACCTATATTGATAAAACTACACGTCACTTACAAATGCATAAATATGATAATTTAAGCAAGAAGCTGTTGTAAGTGAAGCAATTCACCGGACTCAAATACCAGATTTCGTGGTGAGAATAACAACTACATCATTTTTTTGGAAAGTTTCATAATTCTCGACTACGAAACCATAGATTATGAACTAGTTATTAAAGAAAACCTGTCATTTCCAATGATCACATAACACTAAAGAATATCATCAAATTCTAAGTTTCTGATTCTCATTATTTTTATTTAATATTCACTATTATTTTAAGAATACAGTGTTTATGCTTATGTTCAAGCCTTTCTCTATGACAATTGCTATTAACAATGTTATTTAATAAACATATATAAGCCGCACGTTTTGTCGTGCTTTCCGTTATATTGTTACCGTTTAAATGTGTTCTTTCTAAACTACCGATTGAATTTGAAATCTCGCTATATGTCAATATTGTTTTATATAATTCGAATATTACGAACTAATTTTCTTTTTGAGATATTAAAGCTGATGATAGAATTTAAGGAAATTCCGAAACTCCGTATTAAATTTTGTTTGTTTGTTTTGGAATAAATATGTATTTAATATTTATTATAAAACTTCGTTTTCCACCTGTTGAGTCAATTGAAAAAACAACATAAAATCGCTTTAAACTTCGTTGAAAGATCAAAGTACTTTTTCTAGTAATGTATTGCATGTAATTATTAAACTATGCAATCATCTGTGAATTGTCAAAATAACTAATAACATATAATAATATGCGTGGGAACTAAAAAGAAAGATATAATTGAGCTATGTTGTAAAGAATATAACTTCGTCATAGCCCATAGTTCCAAGGTGTATACAAGTATATACATATAAGCTTAATCAGAACATTTACAGTTTAGGCCATATAAAAAGAAAAATTCTCGCAAGTTTAACGAATAAATCAATGAATAATTACTACATACCAAGATGGAATTAAACAACAGGCCCATTTTTGTATCTTTTTTTTGATATACTTTCCTCTTTTTCCCATATTTTAGTTAAATTCTCAACAGCTTACTAGTAAACGTATTTCACGGAAGAATCTTGTCGGTTAAATTAGAATTGTGTTGTCATGGCAATGCTGTAACTTTGTTACTTTTGAGATATTTTTCAGCATAATTATAGAAACAAAATTTGATCAATGACTTTGAAATAAAGCTAAATAATTTTTTATTTATTTATTATCGGATAACCAATTACATATGTTTCAAACTTTCTCTTATTTATTTTCTTCAGACAGAATTAGAAAACCGTAAATAATTTCTTCAACTATTTAATACAAAACAACAACTGAGTAAAAAGAAGAAAAATAATAATAAATATAAATTAATACTTGTATATTCAATGCAGTTAAAATAAAGAGAACGTCAATTTTTCTACGTTTAATATTGCTTTTTGTCAATTATTTTAACATGTGAAAAATTAAAGAAGGAATTCTGTTTAATCATGTGTTCAAATATATGAGAAGGAGCTTTGAAATGTTTTCCATCCTTGTTAAAGGCCCGATATGGCCAGGTCGTTAAGGCACTCGACTCGTAATCGGAGGATCATGGGTTCGAATCCTCGTCACACAAAACAATCTCGCATTTTGAGCCGTGGGGGTATTATAATGTTACGGCCAATACCAGTATTGGTTGGTAAAAGAGTTGGCAGTGGGTGGTTGGTGATGACTAGCTATCTTCCCTCTGGTCTTACACTCTTAAATTAGAAACGACTAACGCAAATAGTCCTCGTGCAGCTTTGAGCGAAATTCAAAACCAAAACCACTAACTCCACATTTTTTGACGAGCGCATTATATATATTTGATGTTTTTTTCTAAATTGGTTTTAATGTGAATTAACTCATATGAACATATTAAGATTTTAATAGAGCTATTTATTTTTTATTCTCTTACGTGTAATCACTAAAATTAAAAGTATAAAGAAAAACGCATTTATAAAACCATAATTAGTTTAATCTTTACAGACCTAAACCAACGTGCGCTAATTTATAAGAAGCTATTTCTTCGCAATGAACAGACAGACAAATGCATAGATTTGGTTAAAAATTTAACTAACAAGTGAATAGGGAAACTTAACATTTACTGCGCTCTCTATTATATAAATACAAGTGCTTAAAATAACAGTGACAGACTTTGCGTGTGTTTTCTTATAACAAAACCACATCGGGCTATGTGCTGAGCCCACCGAAGGGAATCGAACGTCTGATTTTAGCGTTGTAAATCCGTAGACATACCACTGTACTAGTTGGTGGCGACAGACGTTGTATAAATAATAATATAAAAACCTCAAACGACATAAAAGTTAAAATAATGTCAACTCATTTTCTAAAATAAAACTTTTAATCATCATAACTTTATCTTCAAATGTTCAAAAACCATTAGTGAATTTATACGCATAAGATCAGTACTTGAAATAGGCCAGTGTTTGTTGGTACACTGTTATACTAATTTATACCTAATTTTAAACCAGTACAAACTTGACATTTCTCCGTAATGTCTAAAATTAAAAACTAATTGGTGATTTTGAACTTTGATAGAATATAATATTCGACATCACAAGAAACAACAAACACAAACCGTTCGAAATTAACACCAAACAACAGATCGAATATAGCATACAAGTGAAACACTGGAAAAACAATCTTTTATACAAAACGACAATACTTATATATATATGTGTATATGTGTGTCTCAATGAACGGAAATAAAAGTCCAAACAGAAATAAGCAACAAAAATTAGTTTGAATAAAGTTTTCGTTTCTTCGAAAAAATGTGAGTAATATTAATAAGTGTTTTGTATTATTTTGGGACAACAGTGTTACGTTTCTAAAGTTCGTATGATTTGATTTGCTTTGAATTTCGCGCTAAGCTACACGAGGGCTATCTGTGCTAGCCGTCCCTAATTTAGCAGTGTAAGACTAGAGGGAGGGCAGCTAGTCATCACCATCCACCGCCAACTCTTGGGCTACTCTTTTACCAACGAATAGTGAGATTGACCGTCACGTTATAACGCCCTCATGGTTGAAAGGGCGAGCATGTTTAGTGTGACTGGGATTCGAACCTGCGACCCTCGGATTACGAGTCGAAGGCCTTAACCCACCTGGCCATGCCGGGCCTGTTTAGTTTAGTTTGTTTTTTAAATAAAACTTGGACCGAAAATAAATAATTATTTTTCAATCAGCGAAATTGTTAATTAGCATAAAATGGTTTATGTAACTTCAAAAAAAATAATGGTTTTCACCTCTATGTTGAAATATTGAGATAAACTGTAATAAATTCCCAAAAATCAAATGGAAAAACAATATTTGGTATAATCAATAAGTTTCAAGTTTTAACGATTTACTGGAGGAAAATATATTTAACAGATAATAAATTCGAACCTTCAACTTGTGCACAAAATATCCGCGCTTTTAACACATGTCTTATACTGTCTCCTAGAAACAATATTGACCTTTGAGTATTTGTCAGTAAAAAAGTGGACAGTGCTGCCTAGCTGCCTTCCTTTAGCCTTTCACTGCTAAATTGGGGAAAGCTAGCTCAAATAGCCCTTAAGTAGTTTTGCGCGAAATTCAAACAAACCAAACTGGCCTACGTGAGAAAAGGATAGACATTTTCCTTGTATGCTTAGGTAATATAAACTCCTGACATTAGGTCCTGGTTTCTCCACAAAAACTCCATAGGGGCAAAACATTTATTGTTACAAGTATGTCAGTTTTTATCCTTTCGTAACTAACTTGTGATTATACCTTCTTTAGTGTGTGTATATGTATACAAAACCAAAACTATTCTTCCATCACTTGCCCTCGCTGTCGTCTTTTAGTCATGACAGATAATGTCTGAAGCCACAGCACCCAAACACGTTGGGAATATTTCATCCATCAGACAAGATCCTGACTTTAATATCAAACTAGCTCCCAGCTAAGGAGAATCAGTTATTAGTTGGGTGTTGAGTGCTTGAACCCACAATATCTTAACTTCTACTAAAAGTTGCTGTCTGCAGTTAGACGTGAAAATGTAATGACCTTTAATATTTAGATGCAATCTTAAGGTGGAATTTAATATGTAAAATTTACTAATTTCTGATACCTTGTCTGAAAACTTCCATTGATGGAAGACAAGATGGCTTATTATACCTCTCCAGGACAGACCCCAGATACTGGCTGGCTTTAAAAGCGTGTTTAAGTGTGCGAAATATCTTTACATAACAGAAACTTTACCACACTTCACTGAGTTGTTTAATTTAGTAATGTAATTTACAAATTAATTGCTACTCTGTATGTAAATAGTACATTACTTTACTATAATAGAACATGTATATTTATGTTAATTTATGTGCAGTGTTACAACAGAATGATGATTTGTTAACTTTTCATTAGATGTTTGTGAATTTTATATGAACGACCATGCAATTATATAAGCTCTATTTTATAGAAAATTTCTTTCAGATTAAATCTCATAGCACCTTTTTTTTACACATTTTTTGGAAGAGCGGGGGAGCATGCCATCTGACCTTCGCAGCATTAACTTGATTTGAATGTTGATTATGCTTTGCTCAATATGTGTTGGTTTTTGGTTTCACAAAATAGAACCCCCCTTCAAACATTCTGAATTAGAGCTTATGTTAAAAAATTAAACAAATAAATACTATAAACATATGAAAATGTAGTACTAATATTTTAAAGAGAGAACTTATCAAACAAAATAAGAAAGTGCTCTGATGAAATAAATAAAAACTTTGCTGTTTTACTTCCAAGCTTTGTCTTCTTGATGCTTCTTTCTTCTCTATCTTACTAATTGATCAAAAGATTAACGATCAGCAAAGTAGTAAGGCCCACTTAAGAATGTGAATTGCCCATATTATCATTCTGTATTGAAAGGGTTAACTGTCACGCAATTCACTTTTAAATGTAACACATAGCTTTAAAATCTCCTGTTCACTTGAAAATGAAGTACACTTTTCAATTACACAGAGAAAACGACACTAATCGTTTAAATCAATATCAAATGTCAACAGTACTACTGAGTTCCTGTTTTACTTGGAATATCCAAATAAAGATAAACACAAACACGTATCGAGAAATTTAAGTGAAATAAATATATTTCTGATTAAAAGACAGCAATGTGACGTTTTATCTTTTTGGGTGGACACACTACAAACAATAGGGATTTTCTAGAATTAGTGTTCCTGTCACACTGTATATATTGCTAATAAAGCATTTTATTAAATCCAGGTCTCTAAGGGACTAAAAAATAGTAAACCTCTTACTAATGTCATACGACAAATAACATTAACCATAATCATGTTTTGTCAGTTTTCAAAAACTGTTCACCGACCAAGTCAGTTACATATAATATTTTTTGGTGTTTCATCATGTATTTTGCTACTGCAATGGGTAATATAATGAATTATGAATAGCTTCTCCACGTAATGTAAAGGTAGTTTACAAATCTAATGCCATATCACATTAGATATTAGTGTACGGATTTAACATAATCTCACGATTAGTGACAGCTTACAAATCTAATACCATATAATGTTTACTGATATTCTACAATTCTAATGTCATGTGGTGCTTAACAATAGTCTACCTCACTCGGTACACAAGCTGACGTTTCACCGAAAAAGATATTTGATATCCTTGTAGAAATGTTAACATCCGAAGTTAATTCACTGAAGTTGAACAGTTTGTAATGTTGGAAATCTGTGATCGCTCCTGATCAAATACTGTAGTTTCCCGATTGATAAGCGTTTAACGCAATTAAAGCTTCTGAGGTCTATGGTGTACTGACTGTAGTAAATAAAGAACTGCGGTAAATCATAGAAAGGAGAAACAGGCCGTCCTTTGTCTGTCAGATTGGAAGATTATAAATGGCAATCAAATACAAAAACAAACAAACCCTTTATTCTTACACTACTACACAACCAAAACTCCATAGTTATGGGTGACTTAAATAGTAAAAATGTTACCTTTGGATGCCGAAGCTCAAACTCCAATGGTAGAAGTCTAATAAAATTCATAGACGATAACAATATAGTTTTATTAAATGATACCACCCCTACACATACAGCATGTGCCACTAACTCCAGTGACATACTAGACCTGTGTATGTGTACATATAATCTAAGCCAGAAAATAATAAAATTTCAAGTGGTGAAAGATGTTGACAGTGATCACCTTCCAATATATCGTGTCTTTGATCTCGCTCCCCATAAAAATATAACATTTAAGAAAGAAAAATTTAATTACAGAAAAGCAGATTGGCAAAATTACAAACAGGAATCAGACAACCTATTACCTAATAAAGTTATAAAAGAAGTTAAATCCCATATTGAAATGGATAACTACTTTCAAACAACTACGGAGTGCCTTCAGAAAGCAGCCAAGTTAACAATACCAAAACAACACAATAAAACAACAAACAACACATGGAAACCCACCACAGAAATAATCAATGTAATCAAAAAACGAAGACAATTAAGAAGACAGTACATAATAACAAGAGACAGAGAAACCAAGACGCAAATAAACAACATTATAAATCACATCAGAACACAAATAAAACAACAAAAATAAAATAAATGGGACAATTACTGCACTAAACTAAATGATAAAACTGGCCCGACAAAATTCTGGTCACATCTTAAAAGACTCACAAATGAAAACACAGACACAAAGAAATATCCTTCACTTGAACATAATAATACTATAGCACACACAAATAAAGAAATAGCCAAATAAATGACAAAACTGGCCCGACAAAATTCTGGTCACATCTTAAAAGACTCACAAATGAAAACACAGACACAAAGAAATATCCTTCACTTGAACATAATAATACTATAGCACACACAAATAAAGAAATAGCCAAATAAATGACAAAACTGGCCCGACAAAATTCTGGTCACATCTTAAAAGACTCACAAATGAAAACACAGACACAAAGAAATATCCTTCACTTGAACATAATAATACTATAGCACACACAAATAAAGAAATAGCCAAATAAATGACAAAACTGGCCCGACAAAATTCTGGTCACATCTTAAAAGACTCACAAATGAAAACACAGACACAAAGAAATATCCTTCACTTGAACATAATAATACTACAGCACACACAAATAAAGAAATAGCCGAAGCTTTCAAAGATCAACTTCAAAATACTTTTACAACTCACACTGATCCGGATATGGATACATATTTCTACAATAAAGTCACTAATCACATATTAAACAATAAACATTAATTTGAACCAATTTTTCCAATAAACATAACTGATACAAAAACAAGTTCCGACACAGATTATGCAAGCACGTTACTAACAAATGAAATATCCCTTCAAGAACTACTCGAAGCAATAAAAAACACAGAAAATAAAGCTCCAGGTGAAGATGAAATACAAGCTATCCTTCTAAAAAAGGCCACTCCGAAATTGTTTGACCACCTAAAATCACTTTTTAATCCATCTCTATCCTCAGGATACATCCCAGTTTTTTGGAAGCTTGCTAATATATTAATGTTCCATGAGGAAGGAAAGCCAACAAATAAACCTAATAGCTACCGACAAATCAGCCTGACCAGTTGTATAGGTAAAATTCTCGAAAGAATAATCAGTAATAGACTCTCCACATTCTTGGAGATAACATCAAAATTACCAAAAGAACAAAATGGATTCAGGAAATTTAGACAAACGACAGATCACCTAATCTGATTAACCGAAACCATAATAGATAGCTTCAATAAAAGAGAATGTACTGTCGCTTGCTTCCTTGATATCGAGAAAGCATTCGACACTGTATGGCACGATGGTCCAAGGTTCCGAATGAATGAAATGGAACTACCTCGAGGAATTATTCACTGGTTATCTAACTTTTTGGAAAATAGAAAGTGTAAAGTAAATGTTGAAGGAACATTTTCTGAATACTTTACTCCACAAGCTGGTGTCCCTCAGGGAGGGGTGGTTTGCCCTATACTCTTCATCATGTATGTAAACAATATGCCACTGAGGGATCCAAATCATGGATTCTCTTCACAGTTCGCAGATGATGTGGCAGTCTGGAAAAGTGCCGCAACACCCACGATAGCAGCCACTAACATAGAACCGCAACTAAATAGAATAAGTGAATACTGTCAAAAATATAGAATAAAAATAAGCACAGCAAAAACACAACTCGTAGTCTTTACGAAATTGACAAAACACAAAAAACAACAGCCAGAATTATACATGAATGGCACTCTACTCCAGATTGCCCCATCGGCAAAATTTTTAGGTCTGACCTATGATTCAAAACTAACTTGGATCAATCATATGAACGAAATTAAAAATAAAGTCTGGCGAAGAAATAATTATGCAAGGCGTCTTACTGGTAAAAACAGTGGGGCATCTACAGATAACATACTAAAAATCTATAAAACATATATTAGACCTGTAATAGATTATGCAGTTACAGCATGGATAACTGTGAGCAATAAAATAATTATAACCAAACTACAAACAATCCAAAATACACTCCTAACAACTGCATACAGAGTTCCAAGAACTATATCATCCAAGTTCATTCACAAATACTCGAACATACCAACCATATCAGATAGACTCCTACATATTACAATAATGTACTATAATAAGAATTGGATGAAAAACGAATTTCTATGCGAACTAGATAGGTACCTCATACATGATGAAGTTAGTCCTAAATATCTCTCCCCAGTCAATTAATATTTTGAACATAAAAATAAATAAATACGTAAATAATAAATATTAATTTAATTTAAAAGTGCCACCAACAAACTTGACATTCCACTGATAGAGCAAAATAACAAATATATATGTGCAACAATACATGGATATTGCCCTGAAAAGGATCAGAACAATATTCGGTTCAATATTTACAAATTCCAATACGGCAAGACCATAGGTACGGAGAGGAGGAAGAGGTCATAGAGAATCTGACCGTCCAGTATATGAACATTTCGTACCCAAACACCGAGAGAGAAAGAGAGAGGTATCTCACCAACCAAAGATCGAAGGCGAAGGCAAAAATAATGTCGTTTAACGACATTTATGAGTAAGAATTCAGAATATGAACAAGAATTTCAAAATATTTTTTTAAAATTTATTTATTAAATACACAAAACAGTCATAATTGAGCAATAACAGTAATAAATAGTAATAGTTATAATAATAAAAAGTTTAGAGACATTGGTAAGGTCTAGCAGCCGCAAATGATAAAGGGCTCTAGCTACAATCATTACGCTCAGTCATTTGAAATAGTTGGTATCTCTGGGTGTTGCATATATATCCTTTAGGTGTTTGTCATACAAAATAATTTCTTAAGTAAATTTATAAATTTTTCACACTAAGTAGGTATTTGCTGAATCAAATAGTTTCTTCACCAGGCTGTTTGCTCTTGGATTTAACATATTTGGTAGATATTTGCAGTATAAAATAGTTCTTTTTTTACCAGGCTATTTGCTGTTATTTTATGTACCCAGTAGATCTTTGTGGTTGTATCATACTACTGATTGAGTAGTTTTTGCTTCCCTTAATTGCAAATTATATATAGACTTATATACATCTTTTCTAACGACGTGTTTAGCTACAACAGTAGCTCACAGGACAGTTTTGAGTTTTTTGTTTGTTTTATCAAGTACAAAATTTAGCTTGTAGTTTCATCATCTGTTACCTGATTTGAGATTTACTTACAGTTTTGGTTTAAGGAGGACAAACCCTTTCAACTAATATATTTTACCATGACCAAAGTCTTGTAGATTAATTTTAATCTTGCATATGAGAATTTCAATTTGAGGGTTGTCTAGTAAAGATATTGAGTAGTAAAGTTGGATTTAGTATGAGTGTTTCATTCTTGGTTTTGTTGGTGCACAAAAATACAGCTAATAAAAAAGGAAAAACAGTCTCTTAGATTAATTTACTCTAATCCTGCCAAAAAGAATTTCAAGTGCTATTGCTATTGAGGATATCCTTTTGTTATTGGTTTCTAAAACGTACTTATCTATAGAAAAAAATAATATTTAAAGTAAAAACCTCATAAAACATTGGTCTTGTATTGAACGTACTTTCAACTATTAATTTTCTTTATTCAGGGCATGTTGAAATGAGAAGCATTATCAAAGAGTTTCATTATGTGGACTGCATTCAGCCACTGACAGAAACAATAGAAGAAATACTTATTAATTTTGGAAGGTACATAACTTACCACTTACAAGCACATAAGATTGGTCTTTTTTTCTTAATTTGAACTTTCTACCTAACATCACTGGAAGTTAGTGGATCTTAACTGATTTTAATTGGCAATTGTATTATGCATTCACTTATATAAACATGATTTTGATGTCTTTGTAAAATGTTTTTAAACAGTTGCTATGTCCTGAATACATTTTATATATGGAGTGAAACAGATACTACCTAATTGTATTATATTTGAGACCTTAGGTAATGTTACTGACCCACTTCTTTCAACAAAGTTACCTAACATACCGCCCTTAGGCTCACTATTTTAATATGCATGAACACTGACTGATGGTTAGCTATTACAAGAAGCATGCAAAATAGCCTAGTAAATAGCTATGTTGCATAATGGTTTTCATCATATAGTATTATAAGTAATAAGTTCATCAAAAATAACCAGTTACATTTAGAAAGATGAAATAGATCTTTTGTGTTCGAACATATTGTACAATTATTCACTGGGTGTGGAAACAAGTCAAACACCCAACTGTAATTTTATCAGATACCTAAAGGATTGTTAAAAGCATTTTATGCATTTATCTTGAAAATGATTTATTAAGGTTTTTTTATGTCTTAAAAACCCTGAATAAACTCATGAATATTTTTAACCACAGAACAGTTGAGGTTCTATTAATAGCTACAACTTTTATCTAATGAAACAGGAAATTTCTTACAAGCCATAAGATGGAATGTATGAGCTAACATAAACCATAAGGTGGAATGTATAAACTAACATAAGCCATAAAATGTAATGTATAAACTAACATAAGCCATAAGATGGAATGTATGAACTAACATTAGCCATAAGGTGGAATGTATGAACTCACATTAGCCATAAGGTGGAATGTATGAACTCACATTGAAACTTAAAACAGGTATATGAACACATAACTATTTAAAGGAACTACTTTTATTGTTAAAAGGTATTAAACAAATAATAAATATGGGCTTATTTTTTTATTAAACTAGGTATTAACATATGACCTTTTAAAACATGTTATAAGCATAGTTGTGCTCACATTCATAAAACATAAGCATGTGGTATGTAAGTCACAGGTTTATTGATTTCCTAACATTCAGCAAAACTATACATTAAAATTTCAAATGTAAGTGGAAGATACGTACATTGACCATGAATGTTAGCTGAAACAAATGTGCACCAGGGATAGATTAATCATCAGTCATTACACACATTATATCCATTACAGCTGTCTACTTTCATATTTCAGGTGATGAAAATCACTTGATACTTTGTACACAGATGTGTAGTATTAAGAAAAGTGGATTTACACACACTATCCTCTCTTCAGTCGGCAAGCTGTGGACAGTATAAGGCTTAACACTTTTCAGAAGTGGGTATGTCTGAAGTACTCTTGACTAAGCACACAGCAAGTACATTAGTTGCATATGTTGAACTGTATTTTCATTGCAAAAGACATATATCAATTATGTTTAATATGGTAATAGATGAAGTCATATGAAGTATTACTTACAGATGTATTGATTGTAAACATATAAATAATCAGTGTTTAATATTAATTATTTTTACCATACTATAACAGATTAGAAGTTTCTCTAAAGTTTCAGGTTTACTTCTAAGTATTTTGTTGTCATTTAAAGAAATATTTAACAACAAAAATATAATAGAAACAATGATAATTGGTAGTAATAAATAATTTCACAAAGTGCAGAATTAAATTATTTTCAAAACAATATAACAGAATTACCTACAACTGTTAACGAGTTGGGTTATTGATAAACAAATCCTAATGGATGAAAGATATCACTACAAGTCTATAAAGTTTTTCATCAATGTCATAAATACCAACCTTAGGGGTCATATTGTATCTGTTGAGGTTCACACAAATAGTGTTTTTTTTCTGTTTTGGGTTAGTGATGAAGTCATGATCAGAAAATTATTTTTGGGAGCAGTTTCGTAGTACATGAATATGTTAACAGCAGCAACCACTTTAGATGTGTGATAAATATTTATAGTTTTTTTTTTAAATTAGCTAATTAATGGTTTTCACTGTAAACACTTTTATACTATTCTTTTGCTTATTTTATTTTACTGTGTAACATTCTCTATTGTTACATATTTTTCAAAATGTAGTTACAATATCTTTATAACTCATATGTATTATATGAATACCAGTCTTTTATCATGCAACAACTATTATGTCATAACACTCTTAGCTTTCTTTGTCATGTTTATTATCATGCCGTCATGAAGTGAGGCTACATGATACCTTTCCAAGGGGTAGGAAAAGTTAGGAGTATGATTTAGGAAATGGGAATCATTATTGATGTGGATATCATAAGGAATATAGAACAGTGCACTACTTTTATAGTTTGATTTAACAGTGTGGAATATTTATTATTTTTGATTTCATCTCTTTCTTGTGGAGACATTTAAACTGAATTTGCCCTCTTATCCATGATTCAGTTGTAGTCTATAGTCAAACCTATAGTCTAGTAGTTGAATGGAAAATTGGTCTTTATGTTTGAACAAAGTTTTTTTTTCTTTCTAATTTCACATTAATATTAGCTTCATTTTTGTGTCTATCTTTGAAATTATGCAAAACATTTATGAACTTGTGTTTTGTAGATATTTATAACAGTTAGGCATCAGTGTACCTAAATACCACACTTGAAGGTCAGTCTATGGCTTCATTAAATAAACTGAGTGCAACTTCAGTTAGTGCTTTCTGAGGAGAATAAATTGTATTTAATTAAGTTTAATTTCAATAATAAGTTCATACATAATATACACATACATGTAAGTAATCTTTACACAATCAAATGATAAATGTTTTGGTTTTGTTTATTCTATAGGAATCCCAAGAATCTCAACACTAGTGTTAACATGTGATGTTTTTAGGAAATGTTCTCAAAACTCATTAACATGATGTTATTGTGAGGAATAAAAATGAAGTTAATAATTTGTATCAGTAAACAGGAGCACAACAATCACTGAATAATTATATAGTAAAGGATAATGACCAAATAAAGAAGTTATAAGACAGAAGATATGAAATGTTTTTTTTCTTCAAATCTTTTGATTACTGTTATATATCAGTTTTATATACAACTTTTATATATTAGTTTCACAAGTTTTATATGACAGTTTAATACTTCCTTTATTTTCAGTTCCAAATGTTTTGTCATTAGTTTTGTTCTCTCATTTACTACTGGTTCTCTTTATCAGTATTTTTCCCCTTATGTAGTAACAGCTTTCTTTATCAGTATTTTCACCTGAATTTGTACCAGATTTCTTTATTTTAAACCATGCTGTCTTCTAAAGTATCCGAGTTGTTTATTGTCAGGCTTATGACTGAAAACCAGTTTTCTTTATCAATATTTTCAACAAATTCTTTGTCAGTCTTGTCTATTGATACAGTACTAAATTTTTATCACATTTTTTGTCTGATTGATATCAGTTTTTATACCTGATTTACCACCAGTTTTCTGTCGTACTGTTTTCTAAGGTATTAAAATTCTTAAATGTCAGTCTTGTCAACTGACTGAGTAACAGTTTTGTTAAAAATCAGTTATTCTGTCTTCCAAAGTAATTAATTCTTTATATTATCAAAATATAAATATAGTATCATCAGGTAGTTCAATATCAGGTTTCTTTTGGTTTTTTATGGTGCAAATATTTCATATCGGCTATTGACACAGCTGCTGTCTCAAAACAAGATGAAGCTATAGGCAGGGCTGTCATGTCTTTAAGTGAAATAAAGTTACAAGAACAGTATAAATAAATGTGACCATCACAACCTTAGGATTTATGTACTGTTCATAAAAGCACTGATAGAAGATAGCCTAATGTTATGAACATATACTGTTTATTTAAGAGTGCACTTGTCAGTCACTATTCACAGAAAACAATGAATTGGATTTAACTTGTACAGTAAAGCCAGTTCTAGTACTAAGTAACTATTTCATTCAGCTTTAATGTTGAATATCAATTGCCAAAGCCACTAGACTTGAAATATCCATGCTTATGTATATAACATTGGTTAATATTGTGCATACATGTGTTCCACATTGTAAATTAGCATAGCAATCAGTTTTGTAGTTTATTTGTATGCAAAATTATAAATAATCCAACAGTTCTAGTAGGAACATGTTAAATTTGACAAAACTTTTGCTTGTATGATGTTTGGAACATTCTGTTTGTCATAGCTTCTATGTTTTAAGCTTGTTGACTAACATCACGTGACACTTGTCATACTGGGATTCATGAGGATTTCTTTATAATTCTGTTGAATTGAAACAGGTTTGCTTCTATGCATGTTAAAAACCTTGCTATATATCTGATGCTAAATAAAATATATAACACAGGGGTTCCCAACCTTTTGGCACTCACGACATGAAAATGTAATTGATGAAATAAAATTAATGTTATCCCAAGCTACTTCTAACAAGTCTACGCGACTCCCCTGCCAAGGCTTCGCGAACCCTTGGGGGGTCGCAACCCACCGGTTGGGAACCCCTGACATAACATGTTTTGTAGCCACCAAATGCAAGTTTACCAAATGCCATGATACTGTTTCACTCTATGTTGAAAATCCTTTGCTTGCATCCTTTCCATTGGATTTTAATTCTTGATGTAGAAACTTCATCTGTCTCGAGTATAGTGACTGCACAGAATCAATGTCCACTGACATATACACTTACTGTGACTTAATAAAAGCTTTTCTCACCATTAGGCTAAATAATTTTTTTGTATTTAATGAATGTACTGTTACTATTATTTTCAATAACATCTTTTCTGCTTATGAATGAAACACTCAAGACAATTGTATGTTTTGTGTATATAGAATAAATATTAAACTTTTTAAAAAATTTACAGAAACAAAAACAAGCTATTATAAAACGTGGTTGTTTATAAATAAATCACAACACTATACATCAGGCTATTTGTGCTATAACAAACCCTTGTATGGTCCACCTTTCTTTCCCACTGAACCACTTCCAGTTATACAAAATGTAGACTAACCATACCGAAGCACTCTGGATTTTGGAGTCAGCAACCACATTCACATTATATCACAAAATAAACCTTACACTTTTACCTGTAACTGTATTATAAGAGTTACAGTCAAACCCATAGTTTTATAACAGGGTTATTCTGACTGGCTGATTTCTCCCTGGTTGCTAGTTAAAAGTAAGGGATGGCTACAGACAACTTTATACCTAGTAAAATATATTTTCTGTCTAATTTTCTTTTTATTTAAGAAATTGCTTTTGTTTTCTTTATGACTGAGCTATCGGTGCTCTGCCCACCACAAGTATTGAAACCCAATTTCTAGCATTGCAAGTCTGCCAGTGTATCACTGAACCGTTGAGAGACTAAGTGAGAAATATCCAGTTATAATTCTGTTTCCCAAAACTTTGTTTATGTTCTTCCTTTATTGTTTTGACTGACGTATATTCTGTTATAATTCTATATGGTAAAGTTTTCTACAGTCTATTTTTCTTTTTTTTCACTGTCTCACATTCAAATATCTCATATGGAAACATTTTTAAATAAACTAATTTTCTTTTCTTTGTGCATTAATAAAGCTTTGAATTAAAATTTCACTGCCAAATCAACTGAAGAAGAATAGTAAAAGAAAAAAGTTAAAGTCCTTCAGTGTGGGAGGTTTTAAACTCAAGTACCTTTCAAAAAGCCAAATAAAAAAAGAAATTGTCAGGTGTGAGAAAAATACTTGTGTGGCATCATTTTAAAGGAAACAAAATTAACAAATAATTGACACCAAGCTTCACATTTAACACCTTATATTAACTGATGTTTCCTGTACAATCAGATATTTTCAAATTAATGAATATACCAAAAACTGAAACATACTGCTTGTTTAAAAACAATAATGTGTCTACCTGTAGTCAGTCAGTTGCTCAAGAGTGAGTACTAGTGTGTGACAAGTTTATAGTTAAGTAGTCTATCAAGTAATGTCATGTAACTAGCTTTTGATTAACTTGTTCATCAGGTATTCAGCCTTTATTTAAGGAGTACATCATGAAAAATGTGCCATGTGACTAACTGAGTAGCTCATTATCAGTAACATGTGCCATGTACTTAGATTTTAATTAAGTATCTCAACATGAAGTAATGTGCCAAATTTGGAGCTAAAAACCAGTTTTTAGGCTGAAAGTAGATTCTATCTCAATAGTTGAAGTTTTGCAAGACCACAGAAAAGTTCTCTTGGCAGATTTTCTCCAAGTTCTCCAAGAATCTGAGGTTGTTCACATACACCAAGACCAGAACATTTCCTCAACTGTGATGTAAGTTATGTTGCTAATTCTTTTGATTAACTAATGTTCGTGAATTAAAATGAACTCCATAAAAGAAACTGGTAACTATTGTATGTCTGAGTATTGTTTACATAGTATTTTAATCGAGAATTTACTGAGAATAATAGGTAACTTAATGAGTATTGTGGAAGAATTATTAGAGGAAATAAAACATGAGACATTGTATTTTTAATAAGTAAATAATAAATAAAATTGATGTCTTTTTGTGGGATCTCAGTCTCAAAGTCATTATTTAGTGTGACTGTAAATTTCTTTGAAATAATGACTTGTGTGCTCCACTTTCAACTGCAAAATATCATCTAATATAAACTTGGTGTGAGTGGTATAAATCCTGCCTGTCACATTTTAATTTTGAGATAAATCAGTAAAATGTTTGTTATAACTTACATGACATTACATACACTATTCCACATATTCCTGGAACTGTTACTGTATCTAGCAAAATACTAGTCCACTAAAACACAGCCAAGACGGGTCAATTGTAAAGAAAACTCAATTTTATATTATAGGATAAAGTAACATGAATGCACATACACCATGCCATTGTGACTTTTGTATTGTCAGCCAGACACAACTGGAATGTTATTATAATAAAAATAATAAATATTTGCGTTATTAGATCGAAGTTATTTAAACTAAACATTTGTGCTTTCGTATTATAATCTGTAGTCATTCTGGAACGGCTTTTCCGGGTGACCTTCTATATGGGAAAAAAGTAAATATATAAAATTAGGTATTCATGAGGTACTTTTTTTTAATGTTAGAAACTGTTAAAAGCTTAGGGAAAACACTTAAAACTACATTAGGAAAATTATAATGAACAAATACAATTTACTAATACATGATGTTGGTTTATTTTTATCGTACTGAGCTTTGTATATCCGTTAAAGGAGGACGTTAATGATTTTTCCGAAATTTACTATAGTATTTATTTTGTTATACTAATTTTTCGTACATTTAAAAAAATTGCACATTTTTAACAAAATGAATTATTTTTATGATTATATTTTCAGATATTACTGTACTTACAGTGATTTTAAAATAGACTATTATTAAGTAAATAGAAAAAGTCAGTCTTACCTACATAAGAACAAAGAACATAACACAATGGAAAAGATAATTCCTAGAAATGTTATGATGATGGCGACAAGATATGAAATTTCTGTAAAACGGTAAATGTAATTATATATCATAATTTCAATTAATCAATATACCGATGTTTATCATAAAAAAAAAGTACGAATAGAAAATAAACAAATACAAATAAAGAAAATGGTGCAAAATAAAAAAACAAACAGAAAACACATTTCGCTGTTTATAAAACTATAGACCGCTACCTCTATAGTTTTGTGAAATCAGATTTTAAAAAAATGTTATGACAGGCGATGTTCACCCAGTATTGTTATCATTCCAAATAGTGTATTTATACTTACAATAATTAAAACTGTTTAATATGATTACAAAATTAATTTTTCTAATAATCGTTAATATTAAGTTATTTTTACATGAAAATGAAGTAGAATTCAGAAATAATTTTTTGACTTGGAAAGTTTTGTACGACTGACAGCTCATTTAATAATTTAAGCATCCATGTTTACTTAAACACTAGAATAATTTCTTTGAACTACTGCAGCTATTTTGGTTTTATCAATTAGTTAAAAGCCCCTCCCGCTAGTACAGCGGTAAGTCTACGGATTTACAACGCTAAAATCAGGGGTTCGATTCTCCTCCGTAGGCTCAACAGATAGCCCGGTGTGGCTTTGCTATAAGAAAACACACACACATTTAGTTAAAAATAATACGCAGCTCATTTGTTGTATTTTTATCGTAACAAATGAAAAGTTAAACAATAAAATAATCCTGATAGTCGTGATAAAGTTAACGTAAAAAACGAGCTGAAAGTGAGTTTTGAAACTGATTCCGATTAAGTACATAAAAAACACACGCTAACAAATAACCCAAGCAGAAATTCCTATGTAAATACAGCGAGTAATCTCAACTATAATTGGAGAATTTTTGGTGTGTGCACATTCGTTGAAAAACAACACAAAAACGTAAAATAAGGACGCAAACAATAATGTGCAAAAGATAAAACGTGACCTTGTAAGAAGACCCGGCATGGCCAGGTAGTTGAAGCTCTCGACTATTAATCTGAGGATATCGCGGATTCGAATCCCCGTCACACCAAACATGTTCGCCCTTTTAGCCATTGAGGCGTTATAAAGTTACGGCCAATCTCACTATTCATTGGTAAAAGAGTTGGCAGTGGATGGTGATGACTAGCTGTCTTCCCTGTAGTGTTACGCTGCTAAGTTAGGGATGACTAGCGCAGATAACCACCATGCAACTTTGAGCAAAATTCATAACAAACAAACAAACTTAGCATAAAGTGTTGTAATAAGCCCTAGATGTTATTGAGTTTGGGTCAGAGGGCATAAAGCTTATGCTAGATTAAAAATATATTGTGTGTTTAACTACAACGTACTGAACTTTTATTGAAATAAGATAAAAAATCTATCAGGTTTCTGTGAACTTGCAAAAATGCATCTCTTTCAAAAATCCAATCTTGACAAGGCCTGAGCTTCGGATTCGTACTGTGACCAGATATTCTCTTATTATCAACTCAATATTACATCATTAATAGGTTTCTAAAGGTAAGAAACTTGTGTTACATAGCCTAAACAATTTTATAGACATAGAGTCTGTGTGAGATAGAATATTTTAATTCCAGGATGCTCTTTGGTTAAAATGCAAAATTTCCAACATTGAACACAGTTGAACGGTGTTAGAGATTTAATATTAACACTACATACTTAGCTTTCAGTTTCTCTTAGATTCCGTTACTTTAGCGACTGTGTTTCAGTAAGTAACTGGCATAAACCTTCAATTTCTATTTCATTTATCCTTTTAATTACATTACATATTTTTCATTATTTTCTGTTAAAATATTTTTCAGCTCTTATCAGTCACACACCACCATACACACAATAATTTGCCCAGTAGTTTCTGTGTTGTAGTGTATTATTTATTTGTATTTTAAAATATGAACGGATTTGCAACGGATCTATCTTGTTTCAGTTTGATGCACACGACGTATATTGTTAGATGTGTATTATGCAAACCCCACCGTTCTCTAAATTTGTAGAAGATTCATGAAAGTAAGAATCGACACAACATTTGATTTACGAAGAAGCTAGTGTGTTCGAACATTGTTGAACGTTCTAGAAACTCGCCTTAAACTATATAAACTAATGCGCCAGTATTGTTATTATTAGTCAGTTACAGTTAGTGTGCTACAGGCGTCGGAAGCTATAATCGTGATTAACGCATATTAATCGGACAACTACAGAATTTGGGCAAGAATGTTTATATATTTCGAACTTTACAAACCGTTTGACTTCAGTGAATTAACTTTGGGCGTTAATATTTCAAGGAAGACATTTGATGCTGTCGTGCGGTGAAAACTTGCAAGTGCTTCAGGCTTGCTAACCATTAAAAGTGTACAGGTGTATCAACAAAGAATTAACTTGCTCTACGTGAACGTCGATAAAAGGTTCAATTCCAAACCATATATAAGACTCAGTATTGTTTGTAAGTTTGTAAAACTTGTATATAAACCATTATTTGTAATAACAATTACTAATAACCGTTATTGTAAATTTTTTTCTTTGTATATTAAAATATATTTGTGTTAAAAAAGAAAATTGTGTCTATCAATCTTGAGAAATATCATAAATTTGATAAATATTAACATTTAATTAACTTCTAAATTCAGATTCAACTTTCCGGTTATTTGAAATAGTAATATGTTAACACACGTGACATAATAAATCTGAGATTCATACGAAATAAATTATAATGCATAACACATTAAACATTTGTACCGTATACTGCATCTTTCTTTGTGATACAAATGTCACAACACTTTGGGAAACCTACACCTAAGTCCCAGATCCAAGAAAATCCAGTCATTAGTGAGCTAATTTTTCTTTGCTTTTCATTTGCGAGAAAATACAATATATTCTAGACAGTATTTGTTACAATTTCTAAAAGTTATCCTAATGATTATAATTTGAAAAGTAAGATAGTAACATTTTAAATTACTTTTTATTTTTATTGTTTTCACCAATAAATATTTTCAGTGTAATAATGAATTCTCAGAATATAAACCCCCTATTCCTAACTGATATACCATTTTCACAGCAGATATATTAATGTGCTTCTTCTCTGGTTTTGTAATCATATTTTATTCAGTCTATTTCAAGCCAGCAACTGATAGTGATGTTTAGAAACAAAATAAGAAGGATCCAGGCCTGTATTGATGCCAACGGCGGTCACTTTCAACATTGTTTATAATTGTGATTCATATTTACCTCCTGTATTCTATATTGAAACATGTCTGTTAATAAATAAGTGCACAGTGACTTTCCGAACACCCTGTACCACCGTTCACAACAGGAATATTGATGTGCATGTACTCTGGGTGTATCACAGTGAATATTCCTCATCATATTTACGGATTTCATCTTTTTGATGATGTATACTCGTCTCTGCTGCAGAACGTAGTGCCCGATTTTTTAGCATATTTTGAGTTATTCGGCCGTGACACAACCAACCAGTTGGGTGGTCATTGCCAAAGATCCAACTGGAGGCTCGTTACTCCACAGCTTGAACTGCTGTTGTCTAAGGATGAGACACAAAAAAATGGACTTCAAGGCAACATACCTATTTGTAGTGAAGTTGTACCACTCATCATCTGCTGCCACAGTGTAAACTTACTTTGAGTGATGGTGACCTGGAACAGCCTCCATCAACTCTTGATGCTCTCACACAACGTTTGTTTCATATGATGCAAAAACGATACTGCTTCACCATAATCACAGACCTGTAGATGGAAACTGAACAAAATAGTGCATTCAATTTTCATTCAACAAGATCTACTTCCAGAATTTTGCTTTGAACTTTAAACGTGGAACATAAGTAGTTCGAAATACCTTGTATATACGAAACAAACAAGTATACTTCTACATTACGCGTCTCCAATTTATTGTGTAAGGTACGTAACGTCTTAAGTTTTCATATAGGTAGAAATTTTAATTTAGAAGCGAATTAAATCTCGATATATATTAAATTTATAATATTGGTCAACAAGGTTGATATATACAATTTTATTTCTTAACACAAACATATTTTAATACACAAACAACAATACAAGTTATAATAACCATTACTACAAATAATGATTTATATACAAAAGTTTTACAAACTCACAAACAATATTCAATCTTCTATCTGATCTGGAACTGAATATTTTATCAATGGTCCTCGACAAGCAAACTAATTCCAAGTTGATACACTACCGTGTTTCTCCGATAATAAGACCTACCCATAAAATAAGACCTAGTGTGATTTTTGGGGATAGTTTTAATATAAGCCCTACCCTTAAAATAAACCCCAGTTAAGAGTGGCAGGAAGAGGAAAGAAATAAAAAAATAATAATTTATTAATTAGTTTAATAGTTAGTTAATTAGTTTGTTTAAGTATTAATTAGTTAGTTTAATAGTTTAATAATAGTTTATTTTAAATGGTTAGTTTAATAGTTTTACTTTGTAACTTCATTTTTTTAATATATCAAAATAAGACATCCCCCGAAAATAAGCCCTAGTGTCATATTTTGGAGTGAAAATTAATATAAGCCCTGTCTTATTTTTGGAGAAACACGGTATATACTTCTCTTAACGGCTAGCCAGTTCAAATCACACGTAAAATTTTCACCTACAACAATATTTAATGTGAATTTAATTCACTGAAGTTAAACGGTTTGTACTGTTTGAAATTATAAACGTTCCTGGTCAAATATCTCCAGTTTTTCGATTAATAAGCATTTGCCACAATTATAGCTTTCAAAGCTTATAATATACTGATTGTAGCGACCCAACAATTTATTAAACTTGTTTTGGCGCGTCGAGTTATAAACATTTAGAGTGAAATTCCCGAAAGTTCGGTTAGCAACAATATTCGAAGGGACACTAGTGCTTTCGTAAAACGTATATTGTTGGTTATTACACTCGAATCTTCTACAAATTCAAAGAATAGGCGGAACTTCGCAACACACATTTAACATATTGTAAATATATATTAAACTGAAACAAACATACATATCAAAATAAATATAAATTAGTGAATCACTTACATTACATAAATAAATTTGATTTAAAAAAACAACACTTCGCCAACACTATTCTAAGACAAAACGTTGCCAAGTAGCTTCATGATAACAAGAAACCCACTTGAAGTAAAAATGTATTTTGAAGACTGTTGGTATGGGTATTAAAATTTTAATTAAAATAAAGTATAGAACAACGTTTCGACCGTCTTAGGTTATCATCAGATTAACAAAGAGAATTTACAAAGTTTTAATACCCATACCAGCCGTCTTTAGAATACATTGCCAAGCAGTGTGTTAATATAAACAACGTCTCAGCCATTACTGTGTCTGTTCGTATTGCAGCTGGCCCGATGAACCCTGTTGTTAGGCAAAAGACCACTTTGGCAGTGGACATATTAAATAGTGTGACTGATACATTATTACACAGTCTTATTGTGTTTGACTAAGAAAGCTCTTATTAATAAGTGCTATTATAATTATACATACTGATATTTACAAGTGTATAGTTTTGTGATGTTATGTTACGTTATAACTAGGCTACTGATTAATTCTCCTATCGCATATTGCCTGGTTATGTGTTTTATAAATTACAGAAATAGCATGTTAGTAACAGTGCGTCAGTAAAAATGTGTCAGTGTTTTTGATAACACGGAAGAGTGTAAATGTGTGACAAGAACTATATTTTTTGTTAGTGATAGTGGGGAGGTAATTATTCTTACTATGGTTCAGTTTGGTGTTATCAGACAGTATAATGAGTGCGGACATTTGTAACGTGTTGTTGAAGGTATTTCATGAAAGACGTTTTATTCCAGGATTTTTTTTTCACTTCAGAAAACAAAATGAATCTAAAGCTAATGTTTTGCTTTTTTAATAGTGATTTATTTTAGCTGAAATGTTTCAAGAGGAATTTCACAAATGATGCTATATGTAGTCATTACACTATATGAAGTACAGTCACTAACTTAGCTGTAGTTATAATATTATAAAGCTATATACTAGTAAATACTGATATACACAATAGAATGACAAGATATCTATTCGATCATTATAAAGATCGTTATTTCCTCAGGAATTATTGGATATATAATTTATGTCTTTTGAATCTAAATAATAAAATGTTGAATATTTTAATGATTGTCATGTTTTCGGATAAAAATCGCATTTATTCCCCTCGCAAGTTAGTTTATATGCCTACAATTAATCTAAAACTGATTAAAAAGTGTAGACAAGGAACACTAGAGTAAATTTTACGTGGCTGTAGGTTTAAAGGCTTTGGGGAAGCGAAGTGGTAAGTTGCATCTTTTGGAAAAATGATACCCCCATATTTAATGACTGGATATAATAAAAGTGATAAACGCTTTAAAAATTGCATATAAGTAGTTAGTAGTAGCTTGAATGTTTCTCGGGCGTTATACAGACTAATTCTAGACATTTAGTTTTAGTTTGATGATGCTGAGTTAGCGAAACTCTAAATAAAGTTCATGAAGCTGTTTTTTAAGTTACCTTCCCCCATTATTTACACTACCTTATGACACACTTTCAAGTATTATTCACAGTCTCTATTTGAAATATAACTTATCGTGATAAATTTCAGTTTATATTTAATATACACACCATAACAATCTGCATCATTTTTCGATTCCTTAGAAAACGTTGTCTGCCCTTTCGGACAAGATGTGCAGTTTGGAGAGGCATACTTTTTATTATAAGTACTTCTTGGACAAGGCTGACATTTGTTGCCTGTCTCAAACTGTCCCAGTGAGCAAGGCTCTAGTTGAAGAAATAATAAAAAATATCATAAGTTCATATTGGTTAAAAACAACACAAAAGAAAGAAAATTAAGACGCGAAATATTCTGTGCGAAAGGTAAAACGTGATCTAGTAGGAAAGCCTGGTATGGCCAAGTGGTTAGGGTTCTCGACTTGTAACCTGAGGGTCACGGATTCGAATCCCTGTCACACCAAACATACTCGCCTTTTCAGCCGTGGGAACGTTATAATTTGACGGTCAATCCCACTATTCGTTGGTAAAATAGTAGCCCAAGAAATGGCGGTGGGTGGTGATGACTAGCTGCTTTCCCTCTAGTCTTACAATGCTAAATTAGGGACGGCTAGCGCAGATAGTTCTCATGTGGCTTTGCTTGAAGTTCGAAAACAAACAAACCATTATCGTTATTAGAGTATTAGATATGTAGTAGACAAGTTTGGTGGTAATAATAATAATAACAAAAGCGAGAGCATAAAAGAGGGTGTTTTTCCCTTTATTTTTATTTTTTACAAATAACATAACACTGTATTTATTGTGAGAAGTTTTGTCTCTATATATGTGCGTGTTCATTTATCAAAGCATTCTTGAGTAAATTTTAAATTCTTAACTCTTGTCTTTCATTTACAAATATATCCTTCTTAATCCCAGTATAACTAAAACTATCTATAAATGAGGAGAAATCGTAACCTACTACATATTTCTTCAGGTTTCATGATGTATCCATCGTCACATCTTTCTAGCGTTGCGGCATAAGCTACTGTTCCATAATTTTTTAAGAGTTTCTTCACTTTCTTTAGTGACTAGGAACAATAATAACAGAAATATTAACATATACGTCACAAGAAATGAAACTTAAAAACCGTTAGGCTAACGAACTTATCAATACATTATTATAAAATGCCATTCTTGTGATAGTAAATGTGTTAAATACTTTTATGAAATAATTAAAGAAAAATTTGTGGGTGTGTATTATCACTTACAAGTCCAGCATTTTTCTTAGACTTCGTTTTACAGCATTTGAAGTCACAATCTTTTGTAGGTACCTCACTATGTGACAACTCGAATATTACAAAATGTATGTATCCATTATCCTGTAAGGAAGTAAACGTGTGTTGTTATTTTTTCGTATTGGAAATAATTCTATAAATATTTTATTTGAATATAATACATTAAACTTCAGACAGATGCTTTTCACTTCACTAACTGGTATGCATCTCTAAAGCTGAGAGTTTATGCTACTTAAATGTTTTTCTGAGATAACAAACTATAAATCATTCGCCATGTTTTCTTTAAGTAAAATAAAAATTAGAAAAATTGTAGCAATTCCAAAATTATCTTGATTATTTCTATACAGGCCTGTTTAATTTTAACACAAAAGCAGAAGCATTGGTAGGTTCTTAAAATATTCGAGGCTCAAGCCCATAGGCACAGAAAGTTTTGGTATTTCAGTGGGTTGTTGTTGTTGTGAATTAAGTACAAAGCTACACAATGGGCTATCTGTGCTCTGCCCACCACGGGTATCGAAATCCGGTTTTTAGCGTTGTACGTCCACAGATATACCGCTGAGCCACTGGGGGGCTATTTCAGTGTGAAGGTTTTTTGTTCTGATTTTTCAAGACACCATGAAGGAATTCGGGCACAGACCCAGTGTGCCAGTGCCTGGTGACGCTTCTGCATGAAAGTCGAACTAACCTAAAAATCTTCACAAAGGTATAGTCGTCTGTCTACGGACTTACAACGCTGAAAACCAGGTTTCGATACCCATGGTGGGCACAGCACAAATAGCCTAGAGTTTTACTAAATCCCATGTAAATTGATCAGAATACGGCCGTAAAAAGATTAAAAATGGACAAATCGGGTGTTTTTACATGTCAGTGTGTTGAACGCATGAAAATTTATATTTGTGCCAATTTTCATATTTATTGATGGAAATAGGACAGCAAAAGAGTCAAAAATATACATTTTGATACCATAAAATCCTTTAAAAAAGGCTTAATTAAAAAATTTGAAACGTTGACTGGGCCTATTGGACTTAGGTATAACCCTACCAAGTTTCAAGTCAATCGATTGAGAAATGTGTGTGTTTTCTTATAGCAAAGCCACATCAGGTTATCTGCTGAACCCAGCGAGGGGAATCGAACCCCTGATTTTAACTTTGTAAATCCGTAAACATACCGCTGTACTAGCGAAAAGCTGGTTGAGAAATGAAGGGATAATAATCCATTGAAAAATATTTAGAAGAAGAAGAAACAATACAAAAATGGTATGCCTCTCTTCAAAGAGATACGAATGCAGAACTACAAGTAACATATTTCATTTGTTAAACACAAATGGCAATAAAAATTAAAAGTAATAAGCCAATAAAATGAAACTTGAAAGGTAAATAATCATAGATGTGAGCAGATAATTACGTTTGGAAGCAGATCAGTAACTAAGCCTAAACCGTTTATAAAAATCTTCTTAGTTATTTATATATAATAATTAACAAAAGTATGTTCCATAAAATAAAATAATAGAAGACTAGATGTTGTAAAAAATATTTATATCAAATATTTTTTGACGAACAGAGAAGAGCAGAGTGTAATAATTTTATGCATGATGTTGTTTTTGAGAAGGTGAGTAAGACTTTTCAGTATGCTATATAATATCACTGGTTAAATATAAAGAAACTAGCGTTTTTATTGTACATTATGTACAAACCTTTATATGTTTACAAGAAACTCGTAACCTTTCAACTCTGCATTTCTTGGTGTCACAAAAGTTTGCTTTTAGTGACGATTTCAACTCTGACTCAAATTCAGTCTTTCTGCACGAATTAGTTTTAGCGTAAAACACAATTTTCACCAAGTATGACGGTACACCAAGCACTGTAAAAAACAAATAAAAGTAGAAAAAATAGTGTTTTCTTTGTCACCTTTTTGGGACCAAATAAATAAGTGAAAGATTTACTCTCTGCTATGCTACTTTTAGATACAAGTGCAGTTTTCTTTTTTCTTTCTCTGACATATTATGATACAATACTTATAGAAATATATATTGCATATTCTTTATTCAAAAAAACTATGTCATTTTCCAACTTAATTTTGCGAATTTTCGTAATACTTGAAAATTGTATAGACCCGGTGAAAAGTTGTCACAGTGAAATATTACTATCATAAAGATAGAATTTTTTTTATTTTCATAAATATATCTACAATAAATTATGTTATGACGCTTAAATGACTTAACAATATTTGGCGGGTAATGTGGATTACTGACCTTCAACAGTATGCTCAAATTCTTCATCAGAGCCATCGTCAAGATGCGCTAAACAATAATATTCACCATTATCTTCAGGAAGAACATTTTTAATGATAAGAATACCTTCATCTTTGCCAATCTGATATCGTTTGTTGGTCTCTAGTTTTTCATCTTTATTACGTTTTCTCCACTCAAACCTTGCATGTTTATAAACCACAATCTTGTTTTCAGATGAACAAGAAATATTAGCACGTTCTCCTACAAACAACTGATGAACTTTGTAAAAAGAAAGTAAGAAACTATATATAACCACATTTACTTACACAACATAAAATCGTGAAATTTGAAGTGTTTTTATGTCGTATATTCAACATTAGCCAAGTTGACTAAATTAGGTTGAATAATTATTTCGTTTACAAGAAAGGAAATATAAATTTTATTACTGATTCATGTTTAAACTGTAACAGAAAGTTATTTAATCTAGAAAAAATGTATTGATTACAAATTATATCATTTTTATTATTTGTATTATATAGGTTCCTCTGCGTATTTTATCGTAATATAAAAAACCTGCTAACGGACGCAGTTTATATTTAAGTTTATAAAAGTTAAATTTATTTTATTTAATGTTCAGTTCTTCAACTTTATCTATACACAGCTCTAAGTAATTCTTAATAAGTTTATTAATACATTAAATATTTTGAAAATTTAAATTATGCTGTCCGATTTACCAAACTTACGAAAACTCGTCGTGAAGATATGATAATCAGGGGCGTAGATCCTGAGGGGGATGGGTGGGATACATCCCCCCTTCCTTTTAGGTGGGGGGTATGGTGCACACAATCATCCCCCCTATAGTTTGGTCTGTTGAATTGTTTTATTGCATCACAGGCCTACAAATTGTGTGTTTGTTCTTGTGATTCTCATGTTCTTACCAATCGAATTACTTAATTAGGTCTAGATGTAGGCTTTTTCAGTAGCCGAAATGTACATCTTTTATACAGGCGTGCTTCTAAGCTTTTCGATCTAAGCGATAGTTCGCAAGTATCAGTCAGTAGGCCTAAGTATACATGCAAGACTTGCAAGCACAATCACAGAATCTACCTACGTCTTGTACGTAGTGTAAGATTAAGTAAAATTTTCATCACAACAGATTGAACAGAGTATGAAATTCGAAAATATTACTCCCAAGCGTAAACTCCTGTGATCTGGCAGGCCATTTGTAGCTTGTAGCTGCATCAATCTTATGTGTATATTATGCGGTTTTCCTGCGCCATTTGTTCTTATGCATGTCTAGCCGGTTTTATTGTCGAACGCCTTACTCTCCTTAGCTGCCGAAGTCGCTGACCACAGTGTACGTTTCGCGTACAGTTAACGACAGGTTTGGGCCGCTCGGATCCAGACGCGCCCTACATCACCCCCCTCCGCTTCCTTTAGTCTGAGCCTCGATTTTACAACAAGGCTCATTAGACCTGTGTTTGTGGCCCTCATTAATCCATGAAATTTCAGATTATCACCGCCCTCTAATAAAGTGCTGGTGCTTTATGGTAAAAGAACAATATATTCTCTTATCACAGATAGTAAAAATATTGTATTTTCTTGTATAATTAGAACACAAAAGGAACGACTTCAACGGCCTGAAGCCTCTACTCGAATTGTATTGCTAGTTTTTGTTTGGTGTTTTTATTTAATAGACGTGCTTATAGACATTATATCACAACGTGTTTGCCTTTTGATGAGCTTTAACAGGAATATAATATATTTGTGATTGTTTAAGTATTTTACTTGTGTTGTAACTAGCACACATTATTGTCCCAGCGATGCCCAGGCGGTCAGTCGGCTCGGTAGTCACTGTGAGGTTAGCGCGTTCGACTTAAATACATTGTACAGATCAGTCCTACTTCCATTCTATTCCATCTTTGTTCGTTGTACGGTAGAGTTTTTCAATAATGACTGTATTTTAGCCTGTTGAGTCATCTGAGAAACAGATTCCAATTATGACAAGCAAGCGTCTGAAACTTTCCGATATTAGACAGTTCTGCAAGCCAGTTACTAGTACTACTAGTGACAATGCAGATGCAGATAATCCAACAACCTCAAGCAAAGGAATAGAAACTTGCCATACAGAGGAAATACCATGTTCATCAGAGGACGAGTCTGAAAATGCTTGTGGAACTATTGCACATTATGAACAAACCAGATACTTGTGAAACAAGTTTGTGTAGCAATGAAATATCTGACACTCCACAGATACAGTGTGGAAAGCCATATCATCCAGACGCACAACTAATACCACGACAGAAAGCAAAATCTCAAAATATCAAAATATCCAGGGCAAGTGGTTTGATGAGTTCCCATGGCTGCACTTCGACAATCAGACTCAAAAAGTCATATACTTTCATTGTGCCAAGGCGGAAAATAGAGGCCTTTTTACAGGAAAATTGTTGGAGAGGCCAGTGGAGCATACCTTTATATCCACCGGTTTTTGCAACTGGAAAAAGGCAAAACAGAAATTCAACGAACACCAATCCTCCTCTCAGCATAGATTCGCTATATCTCCAGAAGGTTCACTTGATGTAACTCCAGTGACTGTCCAGCTACATGATGGAAAAAGAAGCAGCAGGAATAATGCAAAAGAATTCTAGCCAAAATATTTAGAAGTTTACATTTCTTACTGCATCAAAGTTTAGCTTTACGTGGACATACTGATACGGAGGGGAACTTCCTGCAGTTAATGAAGCTCCTGGAAGAGGAAGATCCCGAGTTGACGGCCTACTTGTCAAAGAAAACCACATTCACATCACCCCCGGCTCAGAATGAAATAATGGAGATGTTCAGCCATCAAATACTGAGGAACATAGCACACGAAGTGCAGCAAAGTAAAATCTTTGCATTAATGGTTGATGGCACGCAAGATGTTACAGGTGCCGAACAGGAAGCAATATGTGTACGATACGTAGATGAGAACCTTGACGTCCATGAGACATTTCTTTGTTTGTACAGTGTTTCCAATACCACTGGTGAAACAATATTCTCGACTATACTTGATGTACTGACTAGACTCAATTTACTACTGTCAGGATTAAGAGCACAAACTTATGATAGAGCCGCTAACATGAGTGGTGCGTACAGTGGATGCCAGGCAAAAATAAAAGAGAAGCAACCGTCAGCTTTGTTTTTTTTCATTGCGGAGCACACAAGGCTAATTTAATAATGCAACATTCAGTTGAAGCTTGTGAATGTGTTCCAGTGGGTACATGAACTTGATGTCTTGCTTCAGAGGTCAGGCAAATACAAGACAATCTTTGAAAATATTGTATCGTCAGACAGTCACAATGGTCCAGTTGAATACATCCGCCCACTGTGTTCAACACGCTGGTTGTGCCGCCTATCTGCAATTACACGTGCTAATGATCACTACAGTGACATTGTTGATTCTTTGTATGAATTAGCAAATGAAAAATTAGATGTAGCAGTGAAAGCACGAGGTGTGCTGGACAGATTTGACAAAGGAAAGACAGTTTTAGGATTGTTGATGGCTCAGCATCCATTAGCTGCATTGTAGGAACTAAACAGTGCATTCCAAGCAAAATCAGCGACAGTATCTGGTATGATTGAAGCATCTGCAATGACAGTTGAGAAATTGCGGGTATTGCAAACAGAGGAAAATTACAACAAGATATTTGATTAAGCTGAGAAAAAGGTAACTTACCTAGACCTGGTGCCTATTGAACTATCACGCATTCGCAGACCCCCCAGAAGGATCACAGGTAGTGGCTCAGCACACCATTTTGCAACAGCTAGAGATTACTACAGAAGCCAATATTTTGAATTTGTGGACACAGTCATAGAACATCTGACCATTAGGTTCAATGCAGACAACAATGACTTGAGGCAATATCTGGCACTTGAGAACATGATCACATCTGGCAAGGTTAACAACTCGGTTATAAACTTCTATCCAGAAATCTCTGCACAACGGTTCGAGTTTCAGTTGCCCATGTTCAAAGGAACAACAAAAGCAGTATCTCTGAAAGGTGCGAAGGATGCTTACTGTAAAATGCATGAAACAAGCCAGCAGATGTTTAGTGAAGTGTTTCTTCTCATGAAAATTTTGCTTGTATGTCCAGTATCCAGCTATGAATGTGAACACAGCTTTTCTGTATTAAGACGGTTGAAGACGTGGTTAAGGTCAACTATTTCTCAGTGCCGCCTCAACCATATGGCAGTTTGTCACACTCACAAAGATGAGGTCGACAAGATAAATATAGAAGAGCTTATGAAGGAATTCATAAACAGATCATCACAAAGGAGGTCTACGTTTGGGAACATGTAGACTAGAGGACTAAATGAATCTTACTTCAATGAAAAGTATGAATAATTATGTGCTACACTGTATTGATGTGTAATTTTCAAGAGTTCGCAAAGACATTTTAATTATTTTTTATCAAACAATATGAACAGTTTTTCAGTAGATATAAACTTATCAAGGGTAATTACTAATTTTATTAATATTTGAAAACCTAATTCATGCAATGAAAGTTATTAATAACCTTGTAAAGTATAACGGCCATCTTTTATACTGTGCAGTGTGCAGGAATAAATTCATGTGGCAGCTAATTTATGACACATTTGTCTTTATTCTATTAACATTTTGAAAACTGTTCACAACACCTCACTTATACAAACCTACATGCAAACCTTGAAGTATCGTGGCAACAAGATTACTCTGTGACTGCATGTTTACAACTTTCAGGTTCACGTAATCAGAGATTACCAATTTGCAAATTGAACAGTCCACATAAATTATTGTAAAATTCATCCCCCCAACGGGTGTAAAAAATCTACGCCCCTGATGACAACTATTCCGAAAATAATTCTTTCTTACTCATAAAATTACATAAAAACAAGTTAAAAATTATTTAAGCTACACGCGTTTATAAACTTATCTGTAAAGTTATCCCAAATATTTTAAAAATCCAAACGAGAGGAAGAGCTACTTTTAAGTTTTAAAACCTTTCCTTCTTTCTCTTATGATATTCAGATCATTATCTCAAACTTCTCACAGATAACTCGTCAAAGTATCTAAATATTTTAAAGGTATTATCTGTAATTCTTCTTTTGAGAAGACATAGGCATTAAATTATCTTCACTTTGTACAAAGAAAGTTATTAAAAATTCAAAATTCAACTTCTTGTTATATCTATTTTTCACTGAAATAATAAAAACTATATATGCTAAAACTAATTTTCTATAGGTTCAATTTCTTAAATAGTTTACATGATATATATATAATTAAATGATAATAATAAAACTGCCTCCGGTGACTAAGCGTTAAATCTAAGAGCTTACAATGCTAAAAAGTCGTTTTTTTATGCCTGCGGTGTAGCCCTTTGTGTAGTTTTGTGTTTAATAATGGCAACAATTATAAATAAAAAAAAATCCGTGAAATCGTCTTCTCCAAAGCAAAAAGCATTATTACACTGAGCTGATTTTGTCACTACGAATTCTCGACTACGTTTACCCACGTTGGATTTTTTTACTTTAATTTAAAGTTGTTTTTCTTGTTTGTTTGTTTTAAATTTCGCGTAAAGCTACACGGGGGCTATCTGCGCCAACTGTACCTAATTTAGCAGTGTAAGCCTAGAGGAAAGGTAGCTAGTGATCATCACCCACCGCCAACTCTTGGGCTACTCTTTTATCAACAAATAGTAGACTGAACGTCGCATTATATTGCTCCTACGGTTGAAATAATGAGCATGTTTGATGTGACAGGAATTCGAACCTACGACCCTCAGATTACGAGTCGAGCACTCTTACCACCTGGCCATGTAGGGCCTGTTATTTTTCTTCCTATAACTTGAAAGGCTATGGCGTACTATGTCATGTATTTCCTGTTTACCTGTTTCCCGGTTTATGTGCAGTTCAGATCTCTTTTCAGCAGCTTCTAACTGCTTCTCAAATGTTTCTTCATTTTCATCTTCCTCCCGCTCTTTTCTTTCAACTTCAACTCTTTTTGAATATTCATCTGGTTCTCTATAAAACATATGCGCACCAGATTTTCGATAACTTGTTGGCTTGTTTATGTTTTCGTTGTTATTAATTTGAGCTTTGCGAAAGTAACCTTTAGGCCTCTGACAATTTTGATTGTTATATATATGTGTTTTATTCAAAATGGATTGCGTAGGAATTTGAAACATACCAATTAAATATATAATACGAAATGCAAAAGATATTTTAGTCAAAGTCATCGTTGTGTTATTAATTACAAGACAGCTTAATTCATTAGAATCATTTGCTCAAAAATTAACTTTTTTTCATAAACATTTGTTGCTAAGGGATACGGTTAGCATACAGTGGCGTATCTTTCAACAATATTTGATATAGATCTATAATTACATTGTTTTGATAACATATGTATTGGTTTATAAAATAAAAGTATTGGACAATATTAGTAATCCTAATACCACTTAGTACTGAATGATTTTCTAAAACCGTTAGCAGAGTAAATAACCTTACTATTTAATATTCTATTTTGAACGGTGTAGTAAAAGCTTGCTGTATTTCAACAATTTTTAACTTTCTTCTTAGGTTCAAGTGCTAATAACAAAACTTCAACTTTTGTTAAATACCATAAACCAGGTAGTTTAACTCACCAATCGTATTGCTACAGGTATATATACATATGTGTGTGCTTTAAATAAAATCGCACACACACGTATATATGCGTTCGCGGCGGCTCGGTGATTAGTTTCATAAAATGTAACTATAATTTAAATGATTCAATGACATGTCTTAGAACGCCAAACTGGGTTTCAATAACTGCAATGGGCATAGCACATTTAACCCATTAATTTGTTTTGCGCTTAACAAATTAAATAAGATAAATATTAATTTACTTATAAGGGGCTAACTCAAGTAATTCATTTCATTTTATAGCTTTCTGCGTAACAAATAAATTATTTGGCAAGTTTTGTTAATAAAGAAAATTATATCGAACTGTTATAAAGTTTTAAAATTTGATAATTAAAAACGTGAAACGTTTTCTTAAAACAAAATTTAACTTTTAGCTAACCAGGTTACGTTTTTAAAATTCTTGTAATTTTTCTTTTTTGTGTGTTTTTGAATTTCGCGCGGAGGTACTCAAGGGCTATCTGCGCTCGCCGTCCCTAATTTAACAGTGTAAGACTAGAGGGAAGGCAGCCAATCATCACCACCCACCGCCAACACTTGGGCTACTCTTTTACGAACGAATAGTGGGATTGACTGTAACATTATAACGCCCACACGGATAAAAGGGCGAGCATGTTTGGTGCGACGGGGATTCGAACCAACGATCCTCCGATTACGAGTCGAACGCCTTAACCACCTGGCCATGCCGGGCCGTAATTTTTCTTTCGATTTCTTATGCAAGTTAACTTTTCGCCATCTGTTTTTGTGGTAAAATAATGATGCGTGTTTCTTATAGCAAAGCCAAAGCGGGCTGTCTGCTGTGTCCACCGAAAGGAATCAAACGCCTGATTTTAGCGTTGTAAATCCGAATACTTACCGCTGTCCCACGAGGGAAGGAAGTAGTGATGTACACGAAGTAAAAGATTCGTTATTGGTGTTCTTATTTCTGGCCTTTGTTTTTTGATTTTCAAATATGTTTAGCTTGGATGTGAAAAACAACTTAAAGTTCGTTTTATTGTATACCAGAAATTAGCTTCATTTTGTATATTTTTTTCGGAATGACTTGATATGAATTCACAGTTCTACGTCACTACTACTACTACACGTTCAGACACAATTAGTAATCAACAACCTAACACAAAGACTTTAGGTCCAACGGTATCAGCTGAGGATATCTCTACCCTTGTGTGATGTGAAATGTCTTCCTTCATGCAGACTGAGAGTTCTCCTGACCATCAACCACCTGGTTCAGGACAGTGAGGATTAAAACAGTTGTTTACCCCCTTTCCTTTGCCATGCAGCTTTATTTTCAAATCAATCACGGCGGCTTCTTTCATCTGCTGTCAGTGGTATAGGTAACTGTCATGTTGAATTGAAACCAGTGGAGGCCAGATTGCTGCTTTACGGGATTGTTTAGAAATCATTTACCACTGACCCTCGAGTTCTGCGGGTCTTATCAGAAGGATTCTCACTTTTATATCCTTTTTCAACCTCCCCTATCCTCTTTTAATGTTCCTTTCTCGCTCCTTAAGATCCTCTGTCCAACAAGCATCTTTCTGGGGCAGTTCAAGATCTTCTGTTAAAAGACACTATAGAAATAGTAGTTCCTATTTTATTTTATTTTTCTATTCCCATCCTTTTGTAGCTCTCAAGAAGACCTGGGATTGGCCTCTTATTATTAACCTCACACATAGAAACCACTATTTGAAAGCTCCTTGGTTCACCACGGAATCCTTCTTGTCTCTTTGGCGGTCTTTTACTCCATATCTTTGGGTGATGAAGATCAATGTGTCAGATGCTTACCTCTATGTTTCCATTTTCCCAGAATCCTGCTATTATTTTTGCTTTTTTTTCTCCACAGGGACTTTATATATTATTTTACTTTTGAGCTTTCTCTTTCAGGCTGGCTTCGTCCCCTTACGTCTTTTGTCAGGTACTCAAATCAAAGCCTTTGCTTAACTTCTTCATTCACATGAGCTTCATTTCCACCTGGCCATATCGGGCCTATGAAAAATAGGAAAACATACAATAAAAACTGGAGATTTTGTATTTCATGTATATTTTTAATGGATTTTCTTGATAGTTGGTATTTGAAATAAGAGTCTAGTAGCGCACATCACAATGAAATAAGTGGTAGTTTGGGTGGAGAGGTAGTAACTTTTGCTGGACTGAATATATCCAAATGCGATATTTGGCATGTATCCTTACGACCTCCGGGGTGGGGTCCGGCATGGCCAGGTGGTTAAGACACTCGACTCGTAATCTGAGGGTCGCGGGTTCGAATCCCTGTCACACCAAACATGTTCGCCCTTTCAGCCATGGGGGCGTTATAATGTGACGGTCAATCCCACCATTCATTGGTAAAAAAGTAGCCCAAGAGCTGGCGGTGGATGGTGATGACTAGCTGTCTTCTCTCTAGTCTTACACTGCTAAATTAGGGATGGCTAGCGCAGGTAGCTCTCTTGTGGCTTTACGCGAAACTTAAAATAAACCAAACGACCTCCGGGGAGTGACATTATAATCGGCGTTCGAATACGTTAGCTAGTAAATACTGAATGCGTGATAATTCCTTTCAAACTTCACTAGTATTTGTTTGCAAGTTGCTTTAGAAATTCAACAAAATCCTGAGTTCTAGAAGTATTTATTTTTCGTATTTTAAAACTTTCGCGGTTGAAACGTTGTTCACTCCTCTACGTAAAATATTTTCTTAACCCAAACGAGCCGTTTTTACATATATATTTTATGGATTGTTCAGTTTCACGACGAGCAAATTAATTCTAAGTTGATATTGCTACCCCTCGCCTAAGCTTGCGCTGTCTTTTCTAGGCTAGCCTCACACCAGTTACAAGCTGACTTTTCTGACAAATATATTTAATGTCGTCGTTGATATAATAACGTCCGAAGTAATTCACTGAAGTTAAAGAGTTTGTAATGTTCAAAATCTATAAATATTACGCGTCAAATTTTGTAGTTTCCGATTAATAAATGTTAATCACAATTATAGCTTCCAAGGCTTATAGTATACTTAAACTGTTGTTGACCACTAATAATAATTTTCTCTCGGCGTGTCAGTTTTATATGCCAATCACGTGAGATTCTCGATTGTTCGAAAACACGCTTGCGTTTTCGTAAAACAAAAATTGTTGATTCTTATTCTCAAGAATCTTTTACAAAGTTAGAGGACAGACGGCACTTGTGCAATACACATTCAACAATATACGTCACGTATATCACACTGAAATAAACGTATAAAGGTAAATCCGTTACAATATAAACAAATAATGTTTTTAATCTAGTAGAAATTAAACTGAATCTTGAGGTCTTATGTGATTAATTGTATACCATTTCAGTCTCGAAGGAAAATAAATAAAAATAGAATGCTGTGACAAAAAATCACATTTGTCAATATCTTAGGGAAAATTCTGTTACTACATTCACCAGATAGTTATACAATGGGCTATCTGTACTCTGCCCGTCACATGTATCGAAACCCGTCGCTGTGCCACTGGGAGGAAGGGGTTAAGGTGATGTAATTTCATTATTAATGAAAGATTGTCTTAGGACATGAGAATTTGCTTCCCTTGTATGTAAATGCAAAAAAAAGCAAATAACGCCAAAAACCCCCTGCAAAACACAGAATGTGAAACCGTAAGTTTGCATGTATCTCCGCATGGACCCAGCAAACTTTCATAACATGCTAAAGCTGAGCATATCTTTCTGCAAAAGTGTTAGTTAATGTTGAGAATATCTTTCTGTTAAAATATTGGTTAATACTGAGCATATATTTCTGTACAAATGCTGAACTGTGATAGTGTTGATTTATGCTGTGCAGGATCTATTGTAATAGTGTCTGTTTAACGCTGTCCACAATCTGCTGTTAAAAAAAAAAAAGCACAAGTCTTGCTGTAACAATGTTGGCTGAACGTTGTGCACATCTTGCTGTAATAAAGTTGGCTTAGTGATTTTCATATTTTGTCGTATCAAAATTGGTTTAAAATTGTTTACATATACTACATTTGTTTCATAACAGCTGCTTTTTATTGAACTACATGAAAATCTTATACATTAGGTAAAAGAGTTTATAAGAATTTCCTGTATTACTTTGAAAAAATCCACAAAGTTGACCAACCAAATTTAAATTAACATTTTAAATCAGTTATAGGTTTGAAGAAATCACATACCAGAAGAAGTACACCCATGTTATAATTGTAATCACGTTAATTTACGAATAAAAGTATAAAAAAAGGCCTGGCATGACTAGGTGGTTAAGACACTCGACTCATAATCTGAGGGTCGTGGGTTCAAATCGCCGTCGCATCAAAATGCTTGCCCTTTCAGCCGTTGGGACGTAATAACGTGACGGTCAACCCCATTATTCGTTGGTAAAAGAGTAGCCCAAGAGTTGGAGGTGGATGGTGGTTACTAGTTGCCTTCTCTCTAGTCTTACACTCATAAATTACGGACGGTTAGCGCAGATAGCCTTCGTGTAGCTTTGCATGAAGTTCAAAACAAACCAAACCAAAAGTATAAAATTGGTCATGAGTGATTTTCGTTTCTACATTATTTGTTTCGACGACCTACAGATGGCAGGCAAAGGGAAAAATTAACTCGACTTAAACTCCTTTTGCAAACTTTTATAATATCGTAGTTTATTATTAGAACAAAACATAATGCAAGGAAACACTGTGCGAGTGAAAATAACGCTTACACTTCGAAATAACAAACGAATATGCTAGCTCTTTCAGTCACAATGGCGTTATAATACGAAGATAAATCCCACTATTTGTTGGTAGAGAACAGTCTAAGAGCTGGATATTGATCGTATCGACTAGCTGCCTTTCCTCTAGACTATCGCTCCAAAACTACAGACGGTTAGTGTAGGTAACTCTGAGTAGCTTTGCGAAAAATTCAACAAAACAAACAATACTGTTTTAGTGGTTATTTAGGTTTTCAGGGAATTACCTATTGCAAAAATTACTGTGCTATATACTGGTCCTTAATGTTAAAAGTATCGACTTGTTTCAGTACATTTCATTACTGGTTAGGGTAAACATACTACATACTATTAAGTTGTCTTATGTTTTCGCCTGTTAAAAATTCAGTGTAAAGAACTGACAAAAAAAAAAAAAGGATGGGGCACATAATTATGTTTATGTGTAAAATTCATGTGTGGCCGATCCACAGCTTTGTTTGTTTGTTTTAACAAACCATCCGGGGACTCTGCTTAGTAACGTAGCAATCTACCTAATGATATTTTATGAGTTATTACTAAATAAGAATTATTTCGAATTATCAAACCAATGACTATATAAATATATTCATGAATTTTAGTTTCAGAAATTACTTTCTAAACAATGATAAGAACATGGGCCCGGCATGGCCAGGTGGGTTAAGGCGTTCGACTCGTAACCTGAGAGTCGCGGGTTCGAATCCCGGTCGCACCAAACATATTCGCCCTTTCAGCCGTGGGGGCGTTAAAAAGTGACGGTCAATCTCGCTATTCGTTGGTAAAAGAGTAACCCAAGAATTGGCGGCGGGTGGTGATGGCTACCTGCTTTCCCTCCAGTCTTTCACTACTAAATTAGGGACGGCTAGCTACAGATTACGAATCGAATGCCTTAACCCACCTTGCCATGCCGGGCCTTTTGAGTACTGAATACCGTTTTTCAGAGTTATTCGTTCTGTGCTGACGTTTCTAATGAAGAAACTCAAACGTAAAGGTTTCTTTCTTCATAAAGGAGCTGAGAGAAAAAATATAGATAACATTCCTACACACAATACATATATAGAGAGAAAGAAATGAAGTTTGGTTCCCGCCGTTAATCAGCGAAGTAAACAGTTATTGTAAGTTTAATTCCTAAAATCCCCGGTGGGACCTCACAAGGTACTTCACTTTGGCCATTAGATGGCGCCCGTGTGAATGTTTCGAGACACCAGCACTGTTATCAGTTGGAATTAGTCAGAACTTGTGCTTAGAAGTACGTTAAAGTATTGATAGAACGGAAGATCGGAGGTCAGAAGTATATGTACAATGCATTTATTTCACTTATTGATTGAAGGTTCACCTTAAATTTTTTCGTTGATTTATAAATCGGAGAGTATTATTAGGCTCACTTGTCCGTTTTATTGCATAATTTTTGTCTGGAACAAAACAGTAGTTTCACCAGCAAATAATGACAATAGCATTCTTTTGTAGTTATGTTACTTAAATACAGACCTGACCACAAGCTTCTTGGCTGCGACTGTCTGCCACGTGAACTGTACAGAGTAAAACACTTTTTCCTTCGCAGAAATATTCAGGTTGAACTGAGACGAGGAAGTACGTGATCAACATCAGCACGCGCACGGACCGTGGTTATACTGAACAAGTGAAACGATGGAATCCCTCACGTACAGTGATCAGGTTCAAGAAGATGCCTCTCTACAACAGTACGAAATAAGTCTCTACAGGATTAAAGGTTCGTACAGTACTTAGTTGTTTCGGTGAATAGTCTACCCTGTAACTTACATAGGTTGGCATGATCAACTCTCCCTAACCACCCATTAGCTATTACTTATAACACAAGAATAACAAATAGAGAACTGTTGGAGATATTTGACTGGAACAATGATTGTGTTGTTGTGAAAGAACAATATGAGCTACACAAAAACAAAGTTAAATCTGACAAGATAGGGAAAGTAAGTAAATGCGTGTGTGTACAGCACGTGTTTAGTTAGTAAGTACTGATAATAAGTGACGTACTGAACACAGTCAGTGGTGTAGAGAAACATAGAAGATGTGTACAGCACGTGTTTAGTTAGTAAGTACTGATAATAAGTAACGTACTGAACACAGTCAGTGGTGTAGAGAAACACAGAATATATGTACAACACATGTTTAGTTAGTAAGTACTGATAATAAGTAACGTACTGAACACAGTCAGTGGTGTAGAGAAACATAGAATATATGTACAACACATGTTTAGTTAGTAAGTACTGATAATAAGTAACGTACTGAACACAGTCAGTGGTGTAGAGAAACACAGAAGATGTGTACAACACATGTTTAGTTAGTAAGTACTGATAATAAGTAACGTACTGAACACAGTCAGTGGTGTGGAGAAACACAGAATATATGTACAGCACATGTTTAGTTAGTAAGTATTGATAATAAGTAACGTACTGAACACAGTCAGTGGTGTAGAGAAACACAGAAGACGTGTACAGCACGTGTTTAGTTAGTAAGTACTGATAATAAGTAACGTACTGAACACAGTCAGTGGTGTGGAGAAACACAGAAGATGTGTACAGCACGTGTTTAGTTAGTAAGTACTGATAATAAGTAACGTACTGAACACAGTCAGTGGTGTAGAGAAACACAGAAGACGTGTACAGCACGTGTTTAGTTAGTAAGTACTGATAATAAGTAACGTATTGAATACAGTCAGTGGTGTAGAGAAACACAGAAGATGTGTACAACACATGTTTAGTTAGTAAGTACTGATAATAAGTAACGTACTGAACACAGTCAGTGGTGTAGAGAAACACAGAATATATGTACAGCACATGTTTAGTTAGTAAGTACTGATAATAAGTAACGTGTTGAATACAGTCAGTGGTGTAGTGAAACACAGAAGACGTGTACAGCACATGTTTAGTTAGTAAGTACTGATAATAAGTAACGTACTGAACACAGTCAGTGGTGTGGAGAAACACAGAATATATGTACAGCACATGTTTAGTTAGTAAGTACTGATAATAAGTAACGTGTTGAATACAGTCAGTGGTGTAGTGAAACACAGAAGACGTGTACAGCACGTGTTTAGTTAGTAAGTACTGATAATAAGTAACGTGTTGAATACAGTCAGTGGTGTAGTGAAACACAGAAGACGTGTACAGCACGTGTTTAGTTAGTAAGTACTGATAATAAGTAACGTGTTGAATACAGTCAGTGGTGTAGTGAAACACAGAAGACGTGTACACCACGTGTTTAGTTAGTAAGTACTGAGAATAAGTAACATATTGAATACAGTCAGTGGTGAGGAGAAACACAGAAGATATGTACAGCACATGTTTAATTAGTAAGTACTGATAATAAGTAACGTATTGAACACAGTCAGTGGTGTAGAGGAACACAGAAGATGTGTACAGCACGTGTTTAGTTAGTAAGTACTGATAATAAGTAACGTATTGAATACAGTCAGTGGTGTGGAGAAACACAGAAGATGTGTACAACACGTGTTTAGTTAGTAAGTACTGATAATAAGTAACGTATTGAATACAGTCAGTGGTGTGGAGAAACACAGAAGACGTGTACAGCACGTGTTTAGTTAGTAAGTACTGATAATAAGTAACGTACTGAACACAGTCAGTGGTGTAGTGAAACACAGAAGACGTGTACAGCACGTGTTTAGTTAGTAAGTACTGATAATAAGTAACGTACTGAACACAGTCAGTGGTGTGGAGAAACACAGAAGATGTGTACAGCACGTGTTTAGTTAGTAAGTACTGATAATAAGTAACGTATTGAATACAGTCAGTGGTGTGGAGAAACACAGAAGATGGTGTGTGCAGCACCTCTTTAGATAGATAGTACTTACCACAGAGAGTGTTTTGAATATCGTTGGTGTGAGTTAAGGAAAGATAAAAGGGAAATTTATGTATAGCATGTACTCGGATAGACAGTTCTGAGCAGAATTAGTGCACTGAATCAGCTAGGAAAAACAGATGATGTAAAGCACGTGGCTATATAGACGGTCTCAAATAATAGACTGAATGATCTGTAGCAACTAATTGTGATCAGAGAACTGTTAATATCATGCCTGATGAGAAATAGTGTTTCTAGGGGACGAAAATTGCGAACAAGCAACTATGCTATGGGTTTCTGCAGCACTGCCAACTACTACTGGTATTATTAACCATTTATATGGTCAGAAGTGTTTCCACCTTGATGGCGTGAAAGGCAGACCTTTTCATTAAAGAGTTTTACCCCTAGCATCAAACCCCATCTGAAATATCAGCATTTTGCCTTTTAAAAATCTTAATTATCTCAACATTATGACTCCTGCTGATATGGAATTGCTGATTTTTTTTAAAAAAGAGCTGGATAGTCACGGTGCCCAAGGACCCAATAAAAAACTCCTAGAATCTCTGCTGGTAATGGAACATATTACTGGTTTAATTGGTGAAGTATTTGCCAAACGATCTTATATTAAATGAAAGATAATGCTTTGGGTTATAACTCAGGTCACACATTTCATGTTCAATATATCCAAATAAGGAAATAATCTCGACAACCAACCTAGCGGTAAACAAGTCATTTTGGGGCTTTAAATCAGTGTTTTATTGATAATACTAAACTGAATGTAATTTTAGGGTGCATTTAAAGACATACTGATTAAGAGATACTTATCTCTTTATAGAAATCATTTATTAAGACTCACTTCGGGAGTTACACTAAAATACATTTTAATCATGGCCGCCCGCAGAGATTTTTGTTTTCAGGAAGAGGGAAGCAAAGGCAAAATCGAGGGTCATGAACCCATCTTCAAAGTTGACATTACAGTCAAGAGAATAGGCGAACTCCCACAGTCAGATTTGATGGGTTTAATATTTGTAAGATTAGTTTAAGCCATACTGCAAGCGTACATATAATAGTCAATTTTGGTTTGTTCTTTCAGGTTCTTAACCCTATAGAGTAAATTTATTTCATACAAAACAACTGCTTGTATGAATAAAGTAAATTGAAGTAACTTAAAGCACAATATTTAAAGTGAATTTATGATAAGAAGAACAAGACTTTGATAGCCTGCAACAGATTGACCCCAATCACTCTGTGTCAGGGCTCAGAGGATGTTGGCAAGACCACGTCAGTCGCCTTGTTGATCTCAGTGACAATTGCCATGCCAAATATACAAGAAACCGCAGTAGCTATGTTTTTATATATTTATCTACAGGTTAGGTATCCGGAGATTTTAAGTAAAGTTGTTGACAAAACATTCGACTTCTTTTATGATTGGAAATTAAATGTAATAAGTTGTGTGAAACTGTGAGTTAAATAAGAAACATGAACTCATACAGATGTGCTGAATGAATTAAGAAAAACATATTTATTATTTTCCAAGCACCTCCTCCCCTTCTGCGAACTCCCATGATTTTATTTGTTGTAGTGTATGTGAGAGAGAAGAGAGCTTGTGTTTTTACACAGTTTGTCATTAAATTTCTATCAACTCTATTTTATTAACAAAAGCCTGGCCATTTTTTCCAACAAACTGTTTCATTATTACTGGTCCCCAGTGGCACAGCGGTATGTCTGCGGATGTTCAACACTAGAAACCGCGATTCGATACTCGTAGTATATAAAGCAGAAATATCCCATTGTATAGCTTTGTGCTTAATTTAAAAAAAAAAATCGTTATTACTAAATTTATTTTTACTTTCTGGAAGGCAACTGCAGGTAGTGATTTTGTAATCTTATCAACTTATATACCACCCAATTAACCGATACATTGTGTCCATTATAAATACTGTTGTCACTTGCTCTTTAGGTGGTACTTTGAGCAAGGCAAGTTTGAGAGTAGTGCTAAGTAGGAGGTATCGGCGCAAACTTTTCTCGGGTTCTCTGAAAGCTGGTGTGTTAAAATATATCTTGGTTTATGGCATCACCTCTTTAAATTTTCAGATGAACGAGAAGCCATTCAAAAGAAAACCTTCACGAAGTGGCTGAATAAACACCTGAAAAAGGTATGCTTTTTAGTGTATTAGAACATGAATATGAAAGTTTATTTTTAAACATACTCTTTTACAAGTTTTACAGCTCGAACGTTAGGGCTTATTTAAACAAACGGTAAAATAGCTGTTTGTCAGTGTACAAATTAAACATATAGCAAGAACAAAACAGATGCACTCATAATTTATCATTGGAATTTGACCGTAACATTTAAGTGATACTATAATATCAAATCACTTATAAATAGAGGTCAATACAGGGCTATAACAATTAATAATTAGAACAAAATTAAACGACAATATAAAACTATTTCTAAAAATATATAACTCCAGAATTTTAAAAGGTTGTAGTTACAGTTGGATTATACAACAATATAAAACTACCATTAATTAGAGGTCACTACAGGTGTTAACAACCACTGCATAAAACAACATTGTACAACAATATAAAAACTACCTGTAATTTGTGGTCACTACAGGTTTTGACAACCGATAGATGCAACATTATTATACGACAAAATAAAACTACCTGTAACACTATGTAACACAAATTTTGTTCCTGGATAGTATGTATTATTTCATAATTGCTTATGTTATAAAAGTACAGAAAATGGCCATTATTCCCTTCAAACTTTGATTTTGTGACCTGGATAATGAAATTTAGAAATTAACTTATTTTCTATATAAAAACAGGCAAATTTGCACATTTTCATTTACATAAGGTCTGAATAAAACAACATATGAATCAAGATTTACATGTAGTTATACTAAAGTTATATAAAAATGTTTAGAAGTGAGTAGTTTTTCGAGATTTGCGACTGTAATGTAAATCACTTTCACGTATCAGCCCCCAGATATAGTCTCCCATCATGTTTTCATCATACGCTCCTTGGTAACGGCGTTCAAAGTCCAGTACATCTTAGTGGAAGCGCTCGCCTTGCTCCTCTGAGTATGCTCTCATGTTCTTGTATTTATCAAAATGAGCGTCAAGGACATGGACTTTCAGGGACATCCTGCAGCCCATTTTGCCGTAATTCTTCACCAGAGCCTCAACCAGTTCCACATAAATTTCGGCCTTGCGATTGCCGAAGAAGCCCCAAACCACTGCGACAAAGCTGCCCCGAGCTTTTTCTTCCTTCCTACTGAGCTTCTTGGGGAATTTTGTGCACTCCAGGATCTTCTTTATTTGTGGTCCAACGAAGACACCAGCTTTGACCTTTGTCTTAGACAGCTTAGGGAAGAAGTCTCAAAGGTATCTGAAGGCTACAGACTCCTTATCAATAGCTGTGACAAATTGTTTCATAAGACCCAATTTTATGTGCAATGGTGGGAAAAACACCTTCTAGAGGTCCATTAGTGGCTCACACTTGACATTGTGCCTTCCCACAGAGAACTAGGTCCTTTGTGGCCAGTGCTTCCTGTTGTAATGCGCTGTGGTGTCTCTGCTGTCCCAAAGGCAAAGATAACCGGGAAACTTAGTAAAGCCTCCTTGGTGACCCATCAGGAATGCCACCATTTTGAAATCTCTTATAACCTCCCAGCCATACTCATCATACTTCTAGGCTTCTAGCAAGATCTTGACGCTGTTGTATTCCTCTTTGAGGTGCACCGAAAGATATTTAAATTTTAAAATGTCTAACATTTATATAATATAAAATCTTACTATTCAAGCAAGCAAAATTTGTCCATCTTACCTTCTAGAGTTCGTTTTGCAGTGATCGTAGGTAAAATGAGGTGCTCAGGGTTTGTCTTAATCTCCGACAGGCATGTCGAATTATATTTTGTAGGCTTCATACCTTTTAGCAGAAGGTATCACAGAATACTTTTTCACTCTTGTCTTGATAAATTGGCCACATACATAGCACAATGCGTCTGAAGAATGCTTGCAGCTTCTTGATACCATCTCTGATAAAATTAGATAGGTCTATGTGTTCACTTAGGCAGCTAGAACTAAACTGAAATGGAAATTCTCATAAGTTCTACAACATTATAAAGAGTTCTTGAAAATTCTCTATCAGCTACTCAGCACTGAATCTACCAGGAATGTTCTGGAAAATGGGTAAATTTGAAAATTTCATTACCCAGGTCACAAAAGCAAAGTTTGAAGAGAAAAATTGCTCTTTTTCCACTTACTTTAGGCAGAAGCAATTGGGAAATAACATTTTCTGCCCAAGAACAAGGAAAAGTAAAAATTTTGTTACATAGCATAATTTGAGGTCACTACAGGTTTTAACAACAGATAAATACAACATCATTACACAACAATATAAAACTACCAGTAATTAGAAGCTAGTACAGGTTTTAGGAACTAACAGGTACAACAGCATTGTACAACAACGTAAAACTACCAGTAATTAGAGGTCACTACAGGTTTTAACAACAGATAAATACAACAACATTACACAACAATATAAAACTACCAGTAATTAGAAGCTACTGCAGGTTTTAGGAACTAACAGGTACAACAGCATTGTACAACAACATAAAACTGCCAGTAATTAGAGGTCACTACAGGTTTTAACAACTAACAGATACAACAGCATTGTACGACAATATAAAACTACCTGTAATTGGTGGTCAATATAGTTTTTACCAACAGATAAATACAACAACATAATACGACAATATAAAATTATCTGTAATTAGAGGTTACTACAGGTTTTAACAACTGATAAATACAACACTACACAACAATTTAAAACTGTAAATTGCATGATGAGCCCTAGTATTTGATCGAAGCCATTGTCGGTTCTGTATATGGTATGATGTGGTTGATGTATTGTATTTTACCTTGTTTTTTAAATTTTTAAAAATACAGTTTGTATAGGCTGTTAAGTGTGACTTCAACTGTCTTTTTTGTCCATTTGTTCTCCCGTATAACAATAATATTATATTCACACATATATATGTGTATATGTAATAAAAAACAACAATAAGAACATATCATCTAGAAGTGGGTGCACTGTTATCACGACTAAGCCAGTGACGTTATAAGAGGAACTGTAAAAGTGACGTGATATCACAGTGTTTATATATATATAATAAAAACAACAGTTAGAACGTATCTGGAAGTGGGAGTGATATTATCACGACTAAGTGTGACTATAACTGTGACGTGATATCACATTGTTTATATATATATATATAATACTAAAAAAACAACAGTAAGAAGATATCATCTGGAAGTGGGTGTAATATTATTACGACTAAGTCAGTGACGTTATAAGAGGAGCTATAAATGTGATGTGATATTACAGTGTTTATATATATATATATAATAATAAAAACAACACTAAGAAGATATCTGGAAGTGGGAGTGATATTATCACGACTAAGTCAGTGATGTTATAAGAGGAGCTATAAATGTGACGTGATATCACAGTGTTTATATATATATAATAAAAACAACAGTTAGAACGTATCTGGAAGTGGGAGTGATATTATCACGACTAAGTCAGTGATGTTATAAGAGGAGCTATAAATGTGACGTGATATCACAGTGTTTATATATATATAATAAAAACAACAGTTAGAACGTATCTGGAAGTGGGAGTGATATTATTACGACTAAGTGTGACTATAAATGTGACGTGATATCACAGTGTTTATATATATATAATAAAAACAACAGTTAGAACGTATCTGGAAGTGGGAGTGATATTATCACGACTAAGTCAGTGATGTTATAAGAGGAGCTATAAATGTGACGTGATATCACAGTGTTTATATATATAATAAAAACAACAGTTAGAACGTATCTGGAAGTGGGAGTGATATTATTACGACTAAGTGTGACTATAAATGTGACGTGATATCACAGTGTTTATATATATATAATAAAAACAACAGTTAGAACGTATCTGGAAGTGGGAGTGATATTATCACGACTAAGTCAGTGATGTTATAAGAGGAGCTATAAATGTGACGTGATATCACAGTGTTTATATATATATAATAAAAACAACAGTTAGAACGTATCTGGAAGTGGGAGTGATATTATTACGACTAAGTGTGACTATAAATGTGACGTGATATCACAGTGTTTATATATATATAATAAAAACAACAGTTAGAACGTATCTGGAAGTGGGAGTGATATTATCACGACTAAGTCAGTGATGTTATAAGAGGAGCTATAAATGTGACGTGATATCACAGTGTTTATATATATAATAAAAACAACAGTTAGAACGTATCTGGAAGTGGGAGTGATATTATTACGACTAAGTGTGACTATAAATGTGACGTGATATCACAGTGTTTATATATATATAATAAAAACAACAGTTAGAACGTATCTGGAAGTGGAGTGATATTATCACGACTAAGTCAGTGATGTTATAAGAGGAGCTATAAATGTGACGTGATATCACAGTGTTTATATATATATAATAAAAACAACAGTTAGAACATATCTGGAAGTGGGAGTGATATTATCACGACTAAGTCAGTGATGTTATAAGAGGAGCTATAAATGTGACGTGATATCACAGTGTTTATATATATATAATAAAAACAACAGTTAGAACGTATCTGGAAGTGGGAGTGATATTATCACGACTAAGTGTGACTATAAATGTGACGTGATATCACATTGTTTATATATATATATATATATAATACTAAAAAAACAACAGTAAGAAGATATCATCTGGAAGTGGGTGTAATATTATCACGACTAAATCAGTGACGTTATGAGAGGAGCTATAAATGTGACGTGATATCACAATGTTTATATATATATGTAATAAAAACAACTGTAAGAACATATCTGGAAGTGGGAGTAATATTATCACGACTAAGTCAGTAACGTTATGAGAGGAGCTATAAATGTGACGTGATATCACAATGTTTATATATATATGTAATAAAAACAACAGTTAGAACATATCTGGAAGTGGGAGTGATATTATCACGACTAAGTCAGTAACGTTATGAGAGGAGCTATAAATGTGACGTGATATCACAATGTTTATATATATATGTAATAAAAACAACTGTAAGAACATATCTGGAAGTGGGAGTAATATTATCACGACTAAGTCAGTAACGTTATGAGAGGAGCTATAAATGTGACGTGATATCACAGTGTTTATATATATATAATAAAAACAACAGTTAGAACGTATCTGGAAGTGGGAGTGATATTATCACGACTAAGTGCGACTATAAATGTGACGTGATATCACAGTGTTTATGTATATATAATAAAAACAACAGTTAGAACGTATCTGGAAGTGGGAGTGATATTATCACGACTAAGTGCGACTATAAATGTGACGTGATATCACAGTGTTTATGTATATATAATAAAAAACAACAGTTAGAACGTATCTGGAAGTGGGAGTGATATTATCACGACTAAGTGCGACTATAAATGTGACGTGATATCACAGTGTTTATGTATATATAATAAAAACAACAGTTAGAACGTATCTGGAAGTGGGAGTGATATTATCACGACTAAGTGCGACTATAAATGTGACGTGATATCACAGTGTTTATATATATATAATAAAAAGCAACTGTAAGAACATATCTGGAAGTGGGAGTAATATTATCACGACTAAGTCAGTGACGTTATAAGAGGAACTACAAAAGTGACGTGATATGACAGTGTTTATATATATTTACATATATATATATATACAATAAAAAACAACAGTAAGAACATATCTGCAAGTGGGAGTAATATAATCACGACTAAGTCAGTGATGTTATAAGAGGAGCTATAAATATGACATTTATATATATTTGCATAAACATATATATATAATAAAAAACAACACTAAGAACATATCTGGAAGTGGGAGTGATATTATCACAACTAAGTGTGACTATAAATGTGACGCGATATCACAGTGTTTATATACATATATATACAATAAAAACAATAGTAAGAAGATATCATCTGAAAGTGGGTGTAATATTATTACGACTAAGTCAGTGACGTTATAAGAGGAGCTATAAATGTGATGTGATATTACAGTGTTTATATATATATATATACTCTTCAAAACAAGAAACGAAAAAGGGATATTTTTGTTATTTTAAAGAGAAATATATGTAATAACATTACAAGCTCAGAGTATGTGATGTTACACGTGTTAAGGCACTGATTGTCAGACCAAAATGACAATAAAAGTTGTGCACTTTGAAAACGGAGGAAAACATCGGATTTTTCGCCAAAACGCATACGTGTCCAATAAATATGTTTGAGAGATCTGCATGTTCTGCAAATGCAACATGTGCAAAATCCCTATAAAAGTGACGGGTTCTCGGTTTCCATAGCTCAGTGTTAAGCCACCGACACGCAATACAGTTACGCCAAGACTGACTGAAGCACAACGCAACAACGCCATTGGTCGTTGGAAGCAGGCGAATCTCGATCAGATGTTGCCAGAGCTGTGAATGTCCACCCAAGCACCATCACAAGGCTATGGAATCGTCACCAACAACATGGATCAACTCGTGACCGTCCACGATCTGGCAGACCTCGTGTGACCTCGCCCGCACAAAATCGCTACATCCGGTTACGTCACCTTCGGGATAGGACCACCACTGCAATGTCTACAGCCTCAACCATACCATAGCTGCGTAGGATTTCCGATCAGACCGTACGCAACCGTCTACGAGATGCAGGAATCCGACCTCGACGTCCAGTCAGAGGCTTCATCCTCACCCAGCAACATCGTCAAGCACGGCTGCAGTGGACTCGGGCACATCGGGTATGGCCTCATCGACGATGGAGGCATGTTTGGTTCAGCGATGAATCACGTTTTATGCTTCGTAGGCAAGATGGAAGGACCCGTGTTTGCCGTCGCCGAGGTGAACGTTTTGCAGCAAACTGTGTGCAGGATGTTGACAGATTTGGTGGTGGCAGCGTCATGATGTGGGCTGCCATCGCCTACAATGCCAGAACAGACATTTTGCACATTCGAGGTAATCTTACGACTCAACGATACGTCGACGAGATTCTTAGGCCCCATGTGCAACCCATCATGGTGAACGTCAACGACGTTTTTCAACATGACAACGCCCGTCCTCACACAGCCCGACTCACCACTGTCTTCTTGAGACACCACAACATCAACGTTCTTCCCTGGCCCTTCAGATCACTAGATTTAAACCCCATCAAACATCTTTGGGACGAGTTGGACCGACGTCTGCGACGGCGACAACCTCAACCGCAGACTCTACCTCAGCTTGCAGCAGCTTTGCAGGCTGAGTGGACAGCCATTCCACAGGATGTGATTCGTCATCTCATCGCTTCCATGGGCAGGAGATGCCAAGCAGTTATTGATGCTCACGGGGGGCATACTCGTTAGTGACGTTGAGTGACGTTAAACTTCAACTAGTGAGCGTGGACTTCGCCTTTGCAGACTTTGAATGTTCAGCAGTGAATGTGCAAAGTTTCACACATGTCATACAGAACTACCCGGTATAAACTTGCTTACAATTTGTCTCATATTTTGCCTTTTGCATTTCTTTTTTTTTTTTTGAAGAGTATATATAATAAAAAACAACAGTAAGAACATATCTGCAAGTGGGAGTAATATTATCACGAGTAAGTCAGTGATGTTATTAGAGGGACTATAAATGTGACGTGATATCACAGTGCTTCTCTTTGAGCACTTTGAATCACAGAAGTCAATAAAGCTGCCACATGTTATTAGTCAGGCAGACAGCCATCACGTGAGCTTTATGAAGTAGGACAGTTCTGGTTCATATAGTACATTAAGTTGGGTGGTCGCCCTTTCTGTTTTTATTTCTAGTGGAGAGAAAGTGCTCTGCTGTTAGAGAAGACTTACACAAAATAATCCATCAGTCTGTGAAATGTTAGTTTGTGAATAATTAGTTTAACAGTATTTTGTTTGGTTTAAGTGCTCTTTAACAGTTTTACTCTTTGTAATATAAACTATCAGTATTATTAGAAAAGGAAGATATTTGTAAGATATGAGGGCTAAAAAGGATTGAATTCATTGTTTTTTAGGTAGAAGGTCCAATGATTCTGAATAACTAAAATTAAAAACCCCTGTTTTGTTGTCGTTGGGGGTTCGTTTAAATTAATTGGTGAACATAATTCAATATCTCGTCCACGTAAGGCTAAAATTACTTTACCTTTTCCTTTAACGTTTTTACGAACTTGAACACTTGTACACTGCCGTAAATTTTTGTAGACCTAAGTTACAAATGACGTAAAAACAAATAAAATTACATTTACAAAGTAACCGTGATAACTAACACTGACTGGTTCAGTCTCTATCCCAAGATTACTATTTACTCATAATTACTATCTCTCAGTTATAATTTACGTTCGAAACTCTAAAACACTTTACGTCACATCCTCGGAGGTCTTCTAGGCTTAACTTATTCAGCCCGCAGCTTCCTCTAACTTTAACAATGTTAAAATATAACAACGTGTATAGAGAAGTTGGTTGGTTCTATTTCTTCGTAGAACTTAGACCTTTTTACTGATTTTAATGGAACAGTTTAGGTTTTATTTTATTTTGTTTGACGACTAGTTTTGTAGTTTTGTAATTTTAAAACATAACTACTAATCGATGTTAATATAATTTACGATTACGTCGATATTATTTAATATTTCTTCTTTAATAAACTCAAACACGACAACTTGGATCAGAGTTTAGTTTTTCAGCGTTTTCCATGCTTAATAGCCCAATGTGGCTTTACTATAAGAAAACACACACTCACCTTGCTTAATAAATATTATAGAAATAGTTAATTGATTTGACGTGTTTAAATGCTGGGTGAATAACAACCAAAATGTAATGTCATAATCTTTCCAGTATCAAAAAATTAAGATGACAAACACTAATGAACGTAATCATTTTTGTTTCGTTTTTTGTGTGTGGTTGTACTTTAGTGATGTTTAATTAAAAAGACGTGGGTATTATATTACGTGATGAAACATGGTATTTTCTGTTTATGCCGTAAATCACAAATTAATGGCTGTTATAAAAGAAAAAAAAACCTTAAGTGTTGCTGATGAGAACTTTAAAACTTATTCGGATATTTTTTAAATGATAGTGTGACGTGACAGTGTTTATTTAACTTCCACGAGGTTTGTAACCTTGTTGTTTACCCCTTCGATTTGAGTTCACACCAAAAGAGTCTTGAACATGTCGATATTTTTATAACGACAACAGTGTTGAAGGGTGGTCTTTGATGACATTGTTGCCTTGTAAACACGAAGTGTGTAGTGAATACCAGTTAGTGTGGTAAATAAACTGAGTCGTCTGTAATAACTTGTAACGTGATACGCTTTTACTATAAGTAAGAAATGGTCAGGATTATGAAGAGTATGGTGTCCTGGTAGTCGTGATTTGTGACAACATCTGTCATGCACACATCATCAGGACTTTGAACTTCAATAAAAAACAAAGAAGGGATAATATGTTTGAATTAGTTAGTATGTCATACTCTGGTGACAAGCATTAGGGAAAGGAAGTGTTCTAAATTTCATCTTGTACCTCAATGTAATGTCTGCAAGATTGAGAAGACTGATATTATCTCAAAGAAAGACTGATATTATCTCAATATAGCCAAATATTGGATATAAATATATCGATAACCAGTTGTGTCTCTTAAATCAAAACGGAGTATTGGGTAGGAGGGGTTAAATGTTTGTGTTGGGTTCGTGTAATTAAGATTTACATATTTTGTGGGAAGTAAATGCCTCGATTAATGCGTTTCTGATATAGATGGAGCGTCTGATATCAATTTTAAGTCAGAAAGTTCAATCCTATACTTCTAACAAATTAACAATAGAAGAAATACTTCACTATGTGTAAATCAAAACTCAGATTGGAACTCTCAATACACATCTTGAATAGTTTTCTTGTTAGAGAAGAAAATATTAAAGCTATTAGTTTTGTGTAACGTATACATATCATTTACAAACGGGAGAGTGAAGTGTGAATTGTTTAGTTTTTGTTTAAAGTAAGAGATAATAAAGAAAAAATAATCCTACGTCTTAATTCTACTCAACCTAATGATCACACACCAGTATCCAGAATATTACCGTTATGTGTATTGTAACTTTTACATGTAATTTGTGTATCACATTGAATAAAAACTATATTTAGCCGACAGAGTTGACAACCATGGTTTTAGTTGTATTACTTGTTTCTTAAATGTGTATTTCATTACATATGTTGGAAAAAAAAACTTTCAAAAATAAACCTGTCGTGCGTTTTCGGTAACTTAAGTGGAAAATCCTATCAGCAGCCAGCGTGATAAAGGTCCTAACGAACAAAGGTAAAGTACACTTCATGACAAAATTGAAGAGCAGTATATCTCAGTATCAAAGGGTTGATAAAGATGGTGTTACCAAATAGCACGTTTACTCTCAAAGTTGTTATTCTTTTAGCAGAAAGCTACATAATGGATATTTGCGCTTTGTCCACCGCGAAGAATAAAACTCAATTTTAACTCAGTCTTAACAATGATTTTGACTATTATATTTAAAGACAACGGGATTACTCATTTTAATAACCATTTATTACAAATGCAACAGAAACTTAATACTTTCGAATAAGAAATGATGTCAGGAAATTATGTAGGTTAAAAGGAATCAATTTAAAACAAAGTTAAGAACCCTATAACCCGAACATATTCTATCAAATGTTAAAAATCAAAGTGCTGAATGTCAACGTGAATTATTTTCTACGTTGTTATTTTGTTGTAGATTCTCACACTTGGAGGTCTCCTCCCCCCGGTGGTTCGGCGGGAAATCTGAGTGCTTATAGCGCTAAAAATCAGGTTTTGATATCTGTAATGGGAAGAGCACATAGAACCCAATGTGTAGCTTTGCACTTAACAACAAACAAGAAAAGTCTCACTATTTTTTTCTTGTATGTAAACTGTGATGAGGTCGTTTTCATAAACAGCAACGCCTTCTGTAATTATACCTTTCACTTCATGGATGAGAGGTTGTTCCAGATTAGCATCGAGTGAGGTTTACAAGTCCGTTGCTGCTCTGAGCTCTCTGATATATATATATATTTTATTGTTGTTTTGTTCCGCTTCCAGTGAGAATATTGAAAGTTTCTGAACTTTTGGCTCTACAGCTGAAAAGGTTGTGACAAATATATCTGTTAGTGGTGGGACTGCACTAGCAAGTATTAAGGAATTCGCCGCGTACCGGGTATTAGATGTCAGTGGCTGTAATAATGACAGGGGTAAAGAAGTAATACTGGGGAAAAGAGAAAGACGGAAATAAAACAAATAAAAATCACATACAGGTAAAAAGTGAAAACTAATTATTATGTATATTTTAAGAATGGTATAAAATGACAAATTTTTAAATATGCATTTTATTTTTTTATTATTATCCACATACGTAAACACTGTTATGAATTAGAAGTTATTGACACTGTTTTCTAAAATACCATAATTTTTCACCTGTTTGTTTAATTTCCTTTGTGTTTATTACTTACCTTGATTCATTAGATATGTATCATATATGAGAACTACCACATCAAGTGCTAGAAACTCTCTGTTAAGTTAATTATTATTAGTGAATTCTAGTCTTAATTACGTTGATTATTAAAGTGTACAGAGTTAGCAAGTGTTACAACAATGGCCAGACATTTTAAATCAATTTACTTTAGTTATTATTGTTACTGTTTGTGAATTACGAACGTAAAATTATTCTGACTCTGAAAATTTACTGGGTTTATATGACTTACGACAACGGCTAATAAATCGCAGTTTACGATTGTTGTTATTGTTAGTGTATTTTCAACCACAATACATAACTACGGAATCATCAGCTGTTACGCCAATGAACAGTATTAGTTAAGTCCTTTGATTTCTAAGTGAATCTTGTTTATACTCGTAACAGGCTTACTATTACAAGTAACAATGGGTATTTTAGTTCCACCCTCTAGTTTTCAACAAAATAACGAGGAAGCAACTTACTGACCGCATTCACTGTTAGCCTGAATGTTGTTTGTTGGTTTGAATTTCGAGCAAAATTAACACAGGGGCTATCTGCACTAGCCGTCCCTAATTCAGCAGTGTAAGATTAGAGGAAAGGCAGCTAGTTATCGTCACCCACCACCAACTCTTGGGTTACTCTTTTACCAACAAATAGTGAGAATTACCATTAAATTACACCCCACCCCACCCCCACGGCTGAAAGGGCGAGCATGTTTGGTGTGACGGAGACTCGAACCCGCGACCCTCATGTTACGGGCCTGCCTGAATGCTATAAGTAAGAATTGTGTATATTCATAGCAAACTACTGATCTTAGTTATTGTGTAATGTTGATGATGTCATGTTACTTAACACTAGAAACGGGTTTAAGTTCAAAGAGTGTTACAATAAGATATAAGAAATGGAAAGATTGCGATATTGATAAATATTCGAAATCCACAACGCTGATGTTTATTTTCTTTAGAATATCTTCGGCATTTAATACGCGCTCCTAATCCCTCTTGAGTTTGAAATATCTTGTGTGTAAAATTCTTCGGATAATTTGATTCAATAAGAAAATTAGAAAAATGAACTATCAAATAACAAACGAACGCGACTCTCATGAGAATACCGTTTATGAGGGTCGTTAGTGTTAACACTTCATATTATGAACTCAACTTTCCCAACTGAAGGTTGCTAGACCAGTAATACAAGCAGCGTAAGTTTAGATGTTGTTTGTGGTGTTTAGACACAATACTAATGTTCCACTGACTCATCCCCATTTCAAGAAAAGCCTACACGTTGACGCTGGATTAAATTATTGTGCATTGAGCATGAAAGGTTAAACCTAAACTTCGAATAAAAGTTCAGTAGCTATTTCCTGATTGTTTAAATTAGGCTTCATTTGGAGGATTAGACGCGTCTGTTTCACCTGTAGTATAGTCTCATTTTAAGCTTTACGTATTCTTTTGAACATACTGCGACTGGCACCACATCACGTTCGTGTAAGTGATCCATGCCGAACAGTGATTGAACTGTCCTTGAACATAGGATTAAAGTGTTCCTTTAAATGATCTCCCTGTCTTTAACTGTCGATCCGACGTAAGCGTCTCCACACTTTGGACAGCACAATTAATAAATAACTCGTAATTATTGACAAAACTGGATACAATATGTATGCTACTTATGAAAAAGACTCTTATAATCCTTCAAATGGGACCTAGATTAAACAATCAGCAAACAGCTGCTAAATTTCTACTCGCAGGTTAGATAACTGAACTTGAATTAAACAGTAGTAGTTCTACTAGTTGTTCAGGGTAGGCTGAACGTTGTTTTTTTTTCTATTCACAAACATCATTCGTTTTTATTTTCAGTCGTCGAAAATTTTTGTTTTTGAATTTCGCGCAAAACTACACGAGGGCTATCTGCGCTAGTCGTCCCTAATTTAGCAGTGTAAGACTAAAGAGAAGGCAGCTAGTCATCACAACCCACCGCTAACTCTTGGGCTACTCTTTTACCAACGAATAATGGGATTGACCGCCATATTATAACGCTCCCACGGCTGAAAGGGCAAGCATGTTTGGTGTGACGGGGATTCGAACCCGCCACCCTCGGATTACAAGACAAGCGTCTTAACCACCTGGCCGAGTCGAAAAGGGATTTAATATTTTTATTGTACAGGGTGGCCCGTAAGTCCCTACCCATCCATATGTTGTTATGTTATATTCAATTACGCATGTATTATGAATTTATTTCGTTTTTTTTTCAGATAAACATGGCCGATGTAAGCCAATTTACACTTGAAAAGCGTATTGTGACATGGCGTCGCATCATAGTATGCAGCGAGAATGAGGGACAGCACACAGATACACTGGATACATAAGATATATGGATGGGTAGGGACGTACGGGCCACCCTGTAGATCCCATAAATTGAAGCATACTATCTTATTTATAACCAAACTCTTGTAATAAACAGAAATAAGTATTTGAATGGTGACCAGTTCGTTACCGTTCCTGACCGCACGTAGCCTTGTGGTCAGCTGACCAAGTCTGTGAATCCGAAGATTTAACGTTCACGTTCCATTACAAAGAAAAATGCATTGTGTACTTTGAACTTCTGAGTGCGCGAGAAGAGAACAGTTAAATATCACTAGTAACCTATCTGTGTAATTAACTGTCATTGTAACTGGTATCCTACCTGTCACTATAGTTAGCATCTCATCTGTGTAATTAACTGCAATTATAACTAGTATCCTATCTGTGTAACTGTTTGTCATTTTTATTAGTATCTTACAGTTATAATTATCTATCATTATAACTAGTATCCTATCTGTGTAATATTCTGTCATTATAATTTGTATTTTATCATAGTAATTAACTGTAATTATAACCAATATCCTACTGTGCAATTAACTGTCATTTTAACTAGTATCCTATGTGTGCAGTAAGTGTTTTTTGTTGTGTGTGACACCATTGGTGCCATTATCCTATTTTGATGGTATGTTATGTGTTTCAACAGCTGTACTTGTACCCTATGGTTATAACAGTACTATGAAACAATTGAGTTCATTCCTGTTAGATTACGTATCTGATCAACGAGAAATAATTATAATTATAATGAGAAATATTCCCATTATATCTTTGTCTCCCAGTTAAACTTGTTCCCAATCTAAGCTTATTTTCGAATGTTCTTTATTTGTCTTTAAGTCTAACTGTATTTTGATTGGTAGCCAGCTATTTAATCAGAAAGTGTTAACTTTAAGTTATAAGATTGGTCAATATATGCGGCCTCCTTCCTGTTAAGCTGGAATATAAAGTTAATCCACTTCAAATGCATGCATGTGTTACTTTTAAAAATGTATCTCAGAACGGCTGGTATGGGTATTAACACTGTATCTCAGAATGGCTGGTATGGGTATTAACACTGTATCTCAGAACGGCTGGTATGGGTATTAACACTGTATCTCAGAATGGCTGGTATGGGTATTAACACTGTATCTCAGAATGGCTGGTATGGGTATTAACATTGTATCTCAGAACGGCTGGTATGGGTATTAACACTTTTATTAATAAGCAGAGAACAACGTTTCGACCTTCCTAGGTCATCTTCAGGTTTAACTAAGAGAGTTTGCAACTGTAAACCAGCCGTTCAAGTGTTACTTTTAAAATGTTAACATATATTCTAGCATTTCATGTAATACTGTTTATATTCCCCGAAATTCTTTAATTCGTTACATTACTTTACTTTCCATTGTTCATCAGTCGGTCTGGCGGAATTTTTTACTTCCGTTTGTTTATCTACCCCTGCATTAGTTTGTGTTCTTTTAGAGCATGTGCATTTACCTGACTGTTAGTGACTGGACATTCAACAGCTGGAAACTACAGTTGTCAATGGCTCGATTCGGTTGGTGAGCTGCAAGATACGCTTGAAGGCCACTGCTTTCCTCAGTAGTGAAACTAAGTACGGGAAACACTTGTATGGACTATAAACACCTTCCTGCTTCTCTATAGAAAATGTGTACAATGTTATGGACTGGTATAATATTTATTTTGTACGTACTAAAGAGAAACAGGACATTTAAAACGTGAATGTAAAAATGAAAGACAGTTGAGACGATATTTGATAACTATGCGTGTATTGCAAGTAGTATAATAAGAAAAGTAACAAGACACTGAAAATTAATAAATATTTTAATCACTTAAATAACCTCTTCCATAAGCGCATAGGGTAAGGAGAGGCTTTAATTAACCAGCTACTGGTCTCGAAAATCTAAGAAAAGAACTGTTGTGTGTGTTACTTAACTAAAGGAATGAAAAGGAAAGTTATTGGTTAGTTGAGTCATTAGAGGAGTGGTGAGCTGAGAGACTACTTATTTCGATGTGAATTTATACGCTGTAGAAGATTCGAAAAAAGAACGAACGTTACTCGCTCGCTGTTGTTTCTAGGCATAGGATGACTAGTTGCGTAGGCTAACCTTACCTTATGGGTAATTTTCTACCAATTCAGCCTCTAAACAATCCCAGGAGATCGATATTGTCCACTTTGTGAAACCCTGAGCTAGAGCAATGGCAAATGAACAGACTACTGTTGATTGGGTAGAAGAATGTCAAACCAACAGACTGCTGCTCAGATGATGGACTAAAGCAATGGCAAAAAAACAAATTACGAACGATGGAAAATAATAATTGTTTGGTCATTGACCATTTTAAGTTGTTTAAAGTTTCAAAATAAAATGTGGCATTTCTATTATAGTTACATGAATTTCGTGACATCCTGACTTCTGGCAGACAGAATTTTATCCATCACGCCAGTCCCTCAGAATCAAGGCTCGTTTAGACGAAGATTATTATTATTTTAATAAAACAGTGATGCAAGCATGCATCAAATTGCGAGAAGGTATTCGAATCAATATTTTACAGTCATTAATTTATGAACTTCAGATATAATAAAACATGGTGTGGTACACTATTCATTGTAAATACAAAATAATAATGCATTATACAATATTTTCACTTTTGTTTTCTCTCTTAGTGTACTGTACTAATGATAAATAGATAACCTAGTTGCAATTGCTCATTATTTGTGATTCCTGGTAAGGTATACTTACTTACTCGCATCTTTCAACCTTGAAATTATGAACTTGTCTTTATATTGTCCATTACCAGCAAGGTCCAAGTAAATTGCACCACATTGAATTATTGTTGTTGTTTTGTTGCGTCAACGCAAGAGGAAAGAGATGATAAAACAAACAAGATATGAAATTATACATTTCCTGTATAACGTATTTGAGGAATTCCAACAGTAATTATTGGGTGTAATTGAACATGTTGTTGGTATTTTTCATATGCATTTTTGGTGACTTATATTCCACTAGAGGTCGTGTAACCAACAACGTTATGGAGTCATAAGCAAACTGGTGCATACAGAGTTTTAAAAAGTGTTTAAAACGCCGATGGGATCCATATGTAGGGTTAACAGGAAAGCATGTATCAGAAGAATTTTCTCACAGCAACATTCCTACACACTTTTGATGTGCTTTTTTCTCTCTCTCTCTTTCGGTCTTATTCTTTGTTCATAAACGGAGTTTAATAGAAGTTTTGAAACGGCAAGATTATTTCACCATCAGGTGTAATCTTATCGAAATGTACACTTTGAACAAAGTTTTCTTCATTAATTATTCAGAACCCCTTCAAAACTTCTATTTTTCAGAACAATAGGTCCATCGTCATCAACTTTAAGCTGGGTTTATTTTAAAATCTGTCTCGCAGTTTGATGGACCGTGCACCATCGTGAAATCTGATTGGATAAGCATACGATAGAGATGCGATGTGTGGATTTGCCCCGCAATATAAATGAATGTTATTTTTTATTTGAATAACTACAATAAAATGTAAGATATGTACTAAAGATATGTATAACTTCGTTTCAATTTATTTCAAAATATTTTAGGATACTTAGTGCAAATATTTTTAGTCTCTTTCTTAAAAAATACAATTAAATTAACATTCATCTCGACCTTTAAAAGGCACGAATTACTTTCGTCGAAAGTTAGAACATGATTTAAATCAATGCAATTGAAAATGAGTCAGAAGCAACGATCTTTTTTCCAACTGTTATGGTATTTACTATCAGGCAGTGAGAATCACTTCAGTATGGAACGTTAAATTCAATGTTTGAATTGTTGTCGGAATCTAACAAATGTAAATTGCTAGTTCTAGAAACAAGAAATTTAAAAACAAAATTATTAAGGAACTGTAGAAATATTGAATAGGAAATGCAAGTACTTGATCAATTCACTTTTTAGAGGATATTTATTTGTAACCCTTATTGTAACAAGTTTCATTTGTTATTAAACACAAAGCTACATAATGGACTATCTGTCCTGTTCACTACGAGTATCGAAACCGAATGTTTAGTGTTATAAGGCGGCAGACATATCGCTGAACCACCAAGGGAGCCAGAAAGTCGTTGTTCCAGAAAAAGACAAACTCTCAGTACTTAATATAATTTATTTTTAAAACAGTACATGTGTATTTGCGTTAGTTGAAAGGTTATTACACAATACTTTCTTCAAAAATAGACTGACTTTTAAATTTTATCCTTTTGAAAACCAAGAATTTACAGGAACTCAGCTTTTCTGGACTTTAGTCACCTAACAATTGTGGGAAGGTGACTGCACTCTGCAGGCAGTGAAGGGTGCCATAGATGTGGAACGTTGTGGGCTTGAGCACCCACATCTCGCTCTCCTAATTTCTATTTCTGTATCTATTGCTATTCTTTCATCTCTTATGTGAAACTGGTGAATGGAGATTAAAACTGATAGACGGTGTATCACCACCGCAGTGTAGGTCTTATTTTCGCAGTCACCTCCAAAACATAGGGTACATTTTATAATCCCACATTATAGTTCATACCCTGGGATCTTTACAATTAGTGTAGCATTTTTTGTTTAAGTTATTTTTGTTTTGGTTTGTTTTTTTAAGTTATAACAAACTAACACACACACACACACACATATATATATACACATGGAACATACAAACACCGATTGTTAGTTTTAAGTATTGTTGTCACGCACGTAGCACTTTAGTTGTAGAATCAAGTGACAGGACATTACCAATAATACGGCCTAAACTTAATGTTTAAGAAGACATTAAATAAAATTAATACCTGAATTGTACAATAATTAGCTACATTATTGAAACTGAAATTGAATGTAATGAACAATAGTATACTTCATGTGTTATGAGGTGAGTTTAAAACAACTAATCGACTTTATAACTAATCTCTGTCACTTGTCATACATAACACATGAGCATAAAACAGGAACTATTAATGTATGTCTTCAATAACAGCTAACAAGTAAACACAATGAGATTCAAGTAAGTTCAACAATAATAAACTTTAGAATAATAAAGTAACAATAATAATATAAAAGGTAATTAGCAAAACCTTATTTAACTTAACTAATGACGTAATGACATACTGTATCGGAAACTGACCTATAGAGTGTAAACCACAATAAAAAGTTTAAACCAACAAGAGATGAAATTAATGGTAGTCAATATACTATTGTGGTTCGTTAGTAGTTTAAATAGTTTATAAGAAAATAAAGTGCAAAACTCAGAAGGAGAAGTTATGACATGGTAAATAGAATAATTAGCAAAAACTAATATAACTAACTAATGAAATAATATTATACCATACATAGAACTGTTAACTTCTCATTTATTGAAAATAGTCGCTCTGCACTCTGCGGCCGTGGTTTAAATAACTATAAGATAGTGGGGAATTCTTACTATTAGATCACAATAGAGAATCCTAAAACAAATAATTTGTTTTATTTGAAATATTGACTTGGGTGGTATCTCCCTCCCCATCTTAGGGTGTTTAAAGATTAGAGGTATTGCTGTAAAAGACAACACCTCATGATCCAGTGCTCCCACTTTACCTCCAGTGTTTGTGGGTGGATGCTCAGCTCAGTCGTATATTTGTGCGTGTTTGGCGCATGCAGTGTTCTGTCGCAATGCAGTTTCGTTCAACGCAATCTCTATCAGCTCTAAACGCACTGAATTGGTCGCCCTAGTTCTAAAATGGACGTTTACAAACCGCCATTTTAAAAGTATTACCTATTAAACCAAACTTCAGGTACTTTGCCTTTACATTGTCTTCACTGTACGGCTGCTGCTTGTATGTACAACATTTATATCAGGACATCGTATTTTTATCATCACCTCTTGTTGTTTTTCGTAAAAGAGATAAATCTCCTACTTCAGCTGTTTTAAACGTGCCCGAAAAGTACAACAATCCACAGTGATAAAAGATGTACTTTATTGATACCATTTCTATTACATAGTTGAAATGGCAATTTTTACTTCTAAACTTGTGCTTGTTTGCGTGAACACCTGAAATGCAGTTTCGGGGCTTTGTTCTGCTGATCTAATATTGCATGTGCTAAAGAGTGACGAATGAAATCTCTTCTATTTACATTAAAGTTTCGTGAGATCTGAATGTGGGATGTCTAGCATGTATTATATATTTTCATTTTGCTAGCCAGAACCAAACGTTTAACTCATTCAACACAAAAATGGAGGGGGAACCAATAAGAAATGTCACTATTAATCTTTTTGTTTTGTGACATGATATCAGTTCGTTTTTGTCTGTCAGTTATACCGTAGAATCTAACATATATTAACCTTTTTATCAGATTTTCCCGCACAGATATAATCGCTTTAGCTCTGCATAAAGCGTACTCCAGAGAAATTTCCTAGTGTTTTTAGTGACTGTACATTTTCAAGATCACACGACAAAGTTCATGTCACCGCCACGTTATTTTAACAGGATAACGAGCTTAACTTAAAGTTATGAGACGAATCACAGTATTCTCTAGCATTAACTGCTTTAATCGTTCAATACTATATCACTGTTTAGCCATGATAAACGTTTGAAAGGAAAAAAAAAGCCTGAGTCAGATATGCTTTTACTTACACAAAACCTTTCCCTATCACCCAAATTAAAACAGTGAATGTTATTATGTATGTCAAGCTAGATTAAACAACGTAACTGAGAGAGGTAGAACTAAACACTCAGCGTAAGAAACTTTTAATAACTAGTAGAAGATTAATGTGTGTGACGTCACAAAACAAAAGACTGTACCACGAAATCATAAACACATTTTATTGCAAAACCTTCCGTCAATGGAATAAACATTGGTGTCGCTGAAAAGAGTGTTAAAAATAACATGTTATACTGTATGTTTAGAAACTGTTTCTATTGTTTGTTTTATAGGCTATTGATAATGCTTTGAATTTCAAAAATGTAAGAAAATGGGATCAAATTTAAGCCAAAGCTAAAATTCTTAAAACGCGTGTTCTTACTTCAATGCACAATTTTTTGCATTCATACTTGGTATATATGTTTTTTGAACTCTTCTTATAAGAGGTAGCAGTAATTTTTTAAAGACTTGTATATACCATTATAGATAAAAAATATGCTGTAAACACTTTAAAATAGCTTTTCTAAACTAACTGTAGAGACATTGTTCGGTAACGTTCAACCATGAATGCTAACGAGTGGAAACAATACGAGAAAGAACGGGCGTATATGGTACGAGTAAATAACTAAAGGGGGAGCTGCGGTGTAAGTAGAGCTCGTCAAAACACCTCTGCAGTTATATACGCAGTATTTAATGTTCAGCAGAATTCTGTGAATCGTTGGTTGGTTGTTTGGCGCTTATCGGCTTTGCTATCAGCACCAAACAACTGGTAAAAAATTAAAAACAAAAGCACAATTATTAAAATATGTAAAAAGGAAGAATGTATTAAAACAAAGGTCAATTTTTGAATTAAAAACTTAAATATAATTTTTAAAAGCCAATAGCCCTTAAAAATCTAAAAAAACAACTGAGGTGAACAGTGCCACCATCGCCAATGACACTGTCCAACGTCAGGGATGAACTCATAGTAAAAACATGTCTAAAATGGTGCCGTCGCTCAAGATCATAATGACGGCACGACAATATAGTGTTGGCTATTGTGAATTAAGTGTCACGCAGACCACACATCAGTGTATCAGGCCCAAATAAAAGAAAACGATGAATTAAAAAAAAAATGACCAATGTGTATCCCAGCCAGGACAACATCCTCCTTCCGATCTTTACGGATACAAAACGGCCAAAGAGCAACAGAAGGTTTTATCTGTGAAAGCGTGTTATCACATTGCTCACTCCAGCTCGACTGCCAACTGGCGCAGAGCTGAGCCTTTAATACAGGACTGTAGTCTATGAATGGAACATGGGGCAGGCACAACCGTAATAGCACCAGAGCAGACAAATTTAGCTGCGGTGTCAGCGAGCTTATTCCTGCGAATACCGAAGTGGCCTGGTATCCAAAAGAACCGAATAGAAATAAATGATAAAGAGAAATGGGTGAGAACTAACATGAAGCAATTCCAGAGCCAGTAGGGAGATAAACGAGTTGGTATAAATAGTACAGTTAGTGTATTGTATAGCTTCTACATGATCCAGGTAAGAGAAATAACGTACATTTCAGCAGTGAACACAGAAGCTGTAGAGGGTGCCCTGTGTGCAACCACCTAACTACAACATTCCATAGCAGAACCCACAGAGTCACCTAATTTTGAATCATCATTATAAATGAAGGGTGGTTTGAAAGGTGTTCGGCAGATAGAAGACAGCACTTCCAATTGAGAGTATCTGCCTTCCTCTGATGACTCAATGAAATATCACAGGTGGGAATGCTAATAAGCTATGGTGGGATGGGTTAACCAGTAGAGACAGCAACGTCATCCAAGGACGACCCAATTCAAGCAGCTGTGCCTGGATATGAAGGCTAAAAGAAACAGTGGCAGATCGTCTATTCTGAAAAAGCATAGCTCACTGTGAAAGGAAAACACAACCCCAGGTTGGATGCTGTGGTAAGGATCAAAGTTTTGTGGTAAGTTTGAAATATACGGTGCAGATAGTTGCAAATGGCAGAGGTGTATAGGAGGTTTATGAGACTCAGTGTGCAGATTATGAAATGGAGACATGCAAAGAGTCCCTGTGCAGAGCCGAATTCCTAGATGATGAAAGAGATTCAACATCTTCAAAGCTGAGATCCTGGCAGAGCCATAGATCAAAGCCCTATAGACCAGTTTTGATCGAATGAGGGCACAATAGATCTTTAGCATAAAACATCAATCCACTCCCCAATAAGTGAAAGAGGGGATACAGAAGATGTCCAGTGACCTTGTACACTTGATGCGTAGCTGCTTAATGTGTGGAATTAAAGATAGCTTATGGTCAAATATAAGCCCAAGAATTGTGCCTCAGGGACAACAGGAAGCATAACGTCAACTAGACAGAGCTCAGGGTCAGGGTGAATACCTTGTTGGTTAGAAAAGTGCATGCAAATGGTTTTAGAGAAAGAGAAAATATAAAACCATTAGCTGTGGTCCACTTTAGTAAACGATTGAGGGCAGGCTGTAGCTGCCACTCAATAAACCTCATGCTCAATGACAGACATGAGATGTGGAAGTCGTCAACATAATGTCTGTTTGCAATTATAGGAGAGAGTGGTCCAGTAATAGTATTAATTTTTGTAATGAAAAATGTGACACTCAAGACACAGCTCTGAGGGACTTCAAGTTCCCGTGGGAAAGAATGGGAAAGTATGAAATCCACACGGACTTGGAATCATCAGTCCATTAAAAATGTTTAGTAAAAATATACAAATGACCATACAACCCATATGGATGGAGAACTCGCAGAATGCCATACCTCCAAATACTATCATAAGTGTTCTCAAGGTAATAAAATACGGAAATAAGATGTTGTAGCTTGAGAAAGGCTTCCCCAATTGACGTTTCAAGTAAAATCAGGTTGTCCATGGTGGAACACTGTCGTCAGAACCCACACTGGGTGGGCGAGAGGAGGTTGTTGCATTCGAGGAACCAAACAAGACGAGCTTCAACTATCCTAAGATCTTACAGAAACAACTCGTCAAAGCAATTGGTTGGTAGTTTAAAGGAATCTTGGGATTATTTCCAGGCATAGGAAAGTGAAAACAATAGCCTGGCACCAAGCACCAGGAAAAAGTATTCTTCTGTCAGATCTGGCTAAAAACAACAAAAAGAATAGCAAGAGAGGCAGGAGAGAGATTGTTCAGCATCACAAAGTGAACATTATCAGGTCCCACTGATGAAGAGTGAGTTTGAGTTCCGCCAGTGTAAAGGGGTGATTACAGACGATCAGCCCGAAAGGAAAGAGGTGATTGCTCTGCTCAAGACTTGATGGCCAAGAGAACAGGGAGAAGAAACAGAAGTGCTAGAGGTATGAGAAATGCTCTCACTGATAGTATTGGCAATGTTCTGTACATCACCAACTTCCTGGCCATTGGAAAGTAAAATGGAAAAGGGATGGCAGACATACCTTCACTAACCTTCTAAATTTTGTCCCATATGATGATTTTTGGAATTGGTGGTAGAAGAAATGCAAGTTGTGAACTTAATTCAAGACTCCTCTCGACTTTAATGCCTGAACTGTCTGAGCCTTATTTGCTTCATGGCAGGCAGAACTCCACCATGGACGAGGATACAATGGAAAATGTGTCAAGATGTTGGAATATATTGACCAGCTGCCTAGATAATACAGTCAGTTACTGCTGTTACACAGCTATCTATCGATAGCTTGCAGACGATGGCAGGATTAAGTTCCAAGAGAGTAGTAAAAGAAAGCCAGTTCGTCTGATCCAGCTTCCACCAAGGTAGTCAGGTGGTATTGACCACGGCCAATTTCCCTCAAAATGATAGGAAAATTATCACTACCCCGTGGGTCACTGCCAACCCCCTAAGAGAAATGAGAAAAAGTAAAAGGAAGCAGAAAGAGAGATCAATAGTAGTAAAAGACTGACAATATGCATGAAAATAGTATGAAAGCCAACACTGAAGATAGAATGGTTGTTATACAAGAGCATACGCTTTACAAAACAACCCCTCCCATTAATATCAGTATCATCTCCGGGATTAAAAATGAAGATAACTGTTCAATGAGAGCATCAAGATCTAATTAATCATAGGTCTCTCCAAGAGACAGGTGTAGAGAACAAACGGTAATGGTACAACCCAAGGAAACACGGATGGCTACGGACTCCAAGTATGTATCGAGTGGGAAAGCCAGAATGGGAACATACTGATCTACCAGCAGTACCATCCCTTCATGCACTCATCCATCACACAACTTGTCATTTTTGTACAAATAAAGCTGCCAAAAGGTGATTGCATCAGAAGGTTTCAGAAACGTTTCCTGTAAGGAGAGACACACAGGGTGATAATAATAAATTAAATTCCTAATGCCATCTATATTCGAACGGAAGCTTGAATAGTTTCACTGTATCAATGTGGCCATTTTTATTTAGGTGGAGAAAAACGTGGTGGAGAACTTTTCAGTTTACAACCATGTATTTTTTTAATTAGATGGAGGTCCTTTGACCTCCATGGATTCTGCCTTGGATAAAGTGGGCAGGTCTCTGTCCGTATATATAGAGTCCATTGACTAAAGTCGAGAATGAACAATCGTTCAACATCTTGGGGCTGAAGAAGGAGATGGACCAGAGGAAACACCAGAAGCTGGAGCCACTTGAAGGAATGGTGAGGACACAGATAGGTTTAGACTCTCTTAACCACAGAGGGCAAAATACTCTTCATGTGGTGTGAAAATGACTTCGTCAGAGACATGTAAAAATCTGTCTCTACTCCCACTATAGCAGTGTAACAAAGTTCAGCATCATATGTTCAAGATGGAGTAATGGACAGTAACTTTTGAGCCTTGGGGTTAGAAATGTTGTGAACCATTTTCAAATATTGTACCTCTTTTTCCTCGACCCATCTGGAGCAAGAACGAAAGTAAGAGGGGTGAGAGCCAATACAAATGAAATAATAAGGGTCCATTTTGCACTCGTAGACATCATGGTTCTTGCCATCACAACAAGCATACATATGGAACCACAACATGATGTCTGCACGTGACTGAATCACTGACAGTGGAAACATTTGTGAGGAATAGGAATATATGGCCATACCTTACAATTCAGATAATCTGCCTTGATTGTGGCAGGTGGACGTGGTGATGTAAATGCCAAAATTAGTACATTTGTAGATAGCATTATTCCATCCTTCTGAGTGGAGATATGGTGCACTGCAGAAACGCCGTGGCTGGAGAAATCAGCGAGAATCTCCAACTCGGGAATGTTCTTTAAGTCCCTTTCAATAATAACCCCTTGTGACAAATTCAAAGTAGCATGGGGAGTAGCTTGAATGAGTATATCTTTAATGATTTTGAATGCAAGAGGAGTTCACTGTGTCTTGAAGTGGATGTTTCAACCAGAATGTAGCTTTCTGACTGTCTTAGGAGAGCAGCAAGCTTCCAGTCCCTTCTGAGTTAAAAGGAAGACATTTACCCTAAAGATTTGTCTGATAAAGAATGTATTATCAGAAAATGAGGTACAGGCATTGAATAAGTTAAAGACTGGTAATCAGAATATTTAAGATGTGGTCGTTTACCTATGATCTTTTTTATTATTTCATTATTATTTGGATTTGGGGGATTTATAATAAAGAAAGAACATTTTAGTGCTCACTGTCCCCACCCACCATGGTACACTATGAGGGGATGAATTGCAATGCCAGAGTTTCGTGAGCACTACACCCAAATACCAGCATTAGACACAATGTTCACAATATATGTTGAGAACACAGGTGCTTTGTAGACCCTAGCCCAAGTGGATCAGCAGAATGATCCTGGGGAATTCAAGGTCAAAATGATGTGTTAGGGCTGGACGCCTCAACCACTAGGATCCTTTTCTTTCCTTCACGAGTCGCCACGTACGACAAACACGTGGATGGATGTTCAGATCCCAGAGGAGGTAAAGTGAAACACACAAAAAAACACACAGAACCTTCTCTGGGAGGTCCCCCACCATGTACAGAAAATCACCTCGAGGAAAATTCTCTGAATAAAATGCGTGGGCAGTGCGCCGAGGAAAGAATACAATATGAAATACTAGCAAAATTGCTGTTTTTAGTGCTAAACATTACAGTATCAATAACAATCTGACTACAATACATCACAGTAGCTGGAGTCACAAAGCCCTCTACCAATTATATGATTTACGTTTCTTTAGACAAGAGGAAAACCATGACTTACGCTTTTCACGTTAGATCAGAAAATTCTTCACACATTTCGTTGAGTAGCTTGTTCTTCTTTGATAAAAGACTAAAACAGCCTACAACGTGGGTGGGAAAGGTCTTTCATGCCCTAATGATAGAACTTTTTGCAGAAGTAGAGAACTCGCAGAGGAACATAAATATGCTTTCTATTAGTTTTAACTTCTGTTTGAAACTATGATATGACAAGAATTAAAACCACTATCACAAATATACTAAAGGTGATCTCTACTTTGAAAGCTTTATACTCTTATCTGTAGGCCTAACTAAGGATTACATTTGTGATTGTGGTTTTGGTTCTTGTTTTCTTACTGTTGAAAGCAACTCTCCCTCTATTTTAAAATTAATATTTTTAAATACCCTTGTGTGTTTACTTTTTATGTTATACCTGTATAAAGTATACACTTTGCTCTTAGAAACTATCACGTGCCTATCCATAGATATGTACCGTCATCTGTTGGATCGAAAAGATTTTTAAGTACATGCATCATACATTTATTTACCTTTGGCCCGGCATGGCCAGGTGGTTAAGGCACTCGACTCGTAATTCGAGGGGCACGATTTCGAATCCCCGTCACACCAAACATGTTCACCCTTTCAGCGTAGGTGTGTTATAATGTGACGGTCAATCCCGCTATTCGTTGGTAACAAAGTAGTCCGAGAATTGGCGGTTGGTGGTGATGACCAGCTGCCTTCCCTATAGTCTTACACTGCTAAATTAGGGACGGCTAGCACAGATAACCCTCATGTAGCTTTACGCGAAATTCAAAAACAAAAAAGCATTTACCTTTTATACAAAAATCCATATATATATTTATCTGAATATCAAAAACGGACTCCTATAGACAAGCCAAGTAAGTTAGAGAAGTAGTATAGCATTAATGCAACCCGTGTATGGGATAGCCTCGTTATCGTGATCAGGTAGGTACATAGTAGACGAAAAAATTGCTATTTTAGAAAATTTTGGATTTTTTAGTTAGCGACATTTATCAGCGTATTGTTAGTATATATGCGCCTAATATATTGTAACTAGTATTTTCAGTGGTCGAATTTTCGCTTAGCAATTTGACAGGATAATTTTTCAGCACGTGGATTATATGGAAACCCTGTCGATTCCTGTTATTATATGCTACTATACTTAATGATACACACTACTATAACTGTGTCCTACTGTCGTATATCGGGCAGATAACGTTTTACTTGTATGTGTATGATCACAAAGTATTAGATCAGGGACTGAAAATTCTTGCGTGAAAAACCAACAACTAAACTGACAAGATTATAATGACATTGAACTGAAATACATGACTCCTATTATGTGAAATACCGTGACCTTTCTGGTTCTTATGGGTTTGAAGGTAGAGTGTTAGTTTTCTAATCAACTCAGCAATTTACAGAAAGTTGTTCATTATAAGACCTCGAACATACATTTTGAATGCACATATCAAATTTAATAATAACTTTGTAAATTCATAACGATATATAATATTAATTTTTAATCTACCAAGAACACAAGAGACCAGAAAATTAGCCAAGAAACACGCGAGAATTTCTTGGAAGTCACGTTTTAGTCTTACCCCTAGTGTAGAGAAGCAAAGAGGAAGCGAAATTAATTACAAGAGTGCTCGTCTGTTTAAAATTATCAAACATAGACTGCCCATTCACCAAACTCTCTGAAACGTAGTCACGATAATTACACACGTGTGTATGACGCAATAATATTCTGTAATCTTTTATTGGATGAACAGAATATTAAGAATGTTAATACACCATCGGTTATGGTTATTATTTAAACCCTTTGTGATCTTTCATAACTAAAGGCGTCACACTAATTAAGGGGCTTCAAGCTATGTGTATAAATATATTGCACGTAGAGGTTGTATCTCGAGGGGGGCTTCTACAAGTTGGAAAGCCTAGGGCCAATAAATCCCTTTATCCGGAGTTGACTAATGTTGAACGATTTTCTTAATTTTTCAAATGTATATTCAGTAACTGTATTATAAAGTACCTGTTAAGGTAAAAGGAAACATTGTTACTCAAAGAAGGTTGATGCAAATGTTCATATGAGAGTTACATTATTTCTTCTACTTTGTAAATCGTATTCCAATTGTAAAGGATCTGTATCAACAATGTGTTCTAGAAAGAAACAGTAGACTTTAAATGTATAGTGAAAATAGCAGTTTATCTGAAATAGTGAAATGTGACACAAATAGAATTGCAAAATAGTTGTAACAGATATATTAATATGCAAAAATAACACATTTCCACTATCCATTGTAATTGGTCGTAATTATAACACCCACACGGCTGAAAGGGCGAGCATGTGTGTTGGAACGGGGATTCGAACCAGCGACCCTTAGATTACGAGTAAAACACCAGGGCACCATTGATATTTCCTGAACTATTAAGATAGATTGATCCATCCCACATATTCTCATGTTCTTAGCGTTATTACAATACAGGTCACACATAGACAGCACTGTTGTTGTGTTTTAGTGGTTTTTTTCCTGGATTATTAGAATAAAGTAAGGTGTTCCACAAATTCTCCTGTTATTGTTAACTACGTTGTATTTCAACGACTGTCTCACAAATCTTCTCCTGAACTATTTTATAAACTAAAGACTCTGGTGGCTCAGCAGTAAATCTGGTTTAGAAGGGAAAGGCACAAATAGCTTACTATGTAATTTGTGCTTAACAACAAACACACATATAAATAAGTAAAATTATGTGTCCCACAGCTCTTGTTAAGGGTTCGTATTAGTCCATTATATCCTGGAAAAATATTGGAAATGACCATTTCTGGAAATATATGTGTGAAATAACCGAATAATAAACAGAAGAAAATTTGATTATCGGATTCGTGTTTGTATTTCGCGGCAACAACTGTGAATCAAATGATACCCAAGACTGTTGCAATTCCATCTGCAATGAACACTTAATGACCGAAAATGAAGTTTAATTCAACTTGGCAAACAGGATTCGAAAGTCTTGGAAAGTAGTATATGGAATTTGTATTTTTTTGTAAAGTATGTTTCATTCCTATTTTACATTGTAAAATACACATTGTTCAGCATTGCTGAATTACTTAGGTAAAGTTCATAATACAGTAGGGGTGTAAAAATCCACTATCACCGGCTAACAAATTTGAAGTTCAGGCTACCGCATGTTCCATACATAATAGCCTGGGGCTAGTGAGACTCTACTTGCATTAAGTGTGTGTATGATTCAACCTTTATATTCAACCTGTGACCCTCAGATTACAACTCGAGTGCCTTAACCACCTGGCCATGCCGGGACGATTCCGACGGAAAGGGCGTGATGTTCCGAATTTCGAACTATTCCTTATATGTTGATTACATAACCTATCCTTATATATTCTTAACTCAATCATATTATATACAGTACGTCAGGTATATCAGTCTATTCCATATACATACTGGTTAATATCCCCATAGATTTAACAGTTGTAATTCTGTTTTTATTTTTATGGTATGGTGAATATAGACATATATGCAGTGTGTAATATTTTAGTCATTATAGTGAAAAAGTTTGGGTTAGTACTACATCAAAATTATATCACTTCAGCTCCTCCTCATCTTAAATATATGGTACTGCAAAGTACCACCAGCCGTACAACACAGATCTATATATAATTCTAACATGGAGTTGTGTCAACAACTAACAGTCCCTAACAGTCACTTTAGTCGTAACATTACTAAAACTAACAGTCCCTAACAGTCACTTTAGTCGTAACATTACTAATAAACAACGAATCATGTAGGAACTATGTATAAAACTGTCCCACACAAGACGTAAGATGCCTACCATTGGTTCTGTATCTTGTAAGTTAATTGTCCCAGACACCCTTACTGGCTGGAATATACTTTAGTTTGTTTATGTTCAGTATTTTGTCAGTTCATAGTTTCAAACATTTATAATGGCTGTAATATACGTTTGTTTGTTATGTATTCAGTATCTTGTCAGTTAATAATTTCAAACACTTTTAATGGCTGGAATATACATGACTGACTATTTTCTATTGTGTTTTTTCCAATTCAAAGATTGCACGTACGGGATTCTAGAACTTCAATCCAAAAAGTAATCTGTGTTTTCTTTTCTTCAAATAATTATAGTACAGATACAATTCTGATTCACAGTTGGAGCTCTTCCAAGCACGTGCTAACAAGGTTAAAATCCGCCTGACCCTTCTTCAGTAAACAAACTAATAAACCAAATGAGGTGGAAGAAATCAACAATGGGTAATGTGGACTTTAGTGGGACCTAACGAAGCTTGCTCGGAATTTTGTATTATGAATGCACGTTTTATTTTTAGTGAGACAAACATTTGTAGTATACATTGTAAGAACTCATTCAAATTCTTGTACGAATTTACTATTTCTACAGATTTTGTTGATTTATAGTCATTACTATATCCTCTATGTAATACTTAACTACATATATTCTCAGAATCTACCACATACAAAACCTCACAGTAAACTTCGTATAGGAAGAACCTCGTAAAATGCCACATAAAGAATGCAGTAATAAACCACATATTGAACCTCATCAAATAATATATATATAGAAAATCATAATACACCCGATACAGGTCCCAGCAATAAATCACGTAAAGAGACCAATAATACACCACATATAGAACCTCATAATTTTATAATTTTCTGCCAGTAGCTTAGCACAAAATTGTTTTGCGATTTGGATGACAACTTATTAATCTTTACTTTCTATAAATAATACTGATTAGAGTTCACTATGTGTAATACTTGCAAAAATTATCTAACTTGATACTAACTGTTTTGCGTGTGATTAGCTATTAATTAGGTTTTGATCAGATGTTGTTTTAGCGTTTTATAAATTTACCTAGTAAGATTTTGATCTGGTATTTTTGTTAGAGTGTTTTATAGGTTTGTTTAATTAGATTTCGATCAGATATTTCTGTTATAATGCTTTATAAGTTGATCTAATTAGATTTTTATCAAATGTTTTTGTTATAGTGTTTTGTAAGTCGATCCAATTAGATTTTGATCAAATGTTTTTGTTGTAGTGTTTTATAAGTTGATCTACTTAAGATTTTTTTATCAGATGTTTTGTAGTTGTAATAAGTTTGCCAAAAACCTTAAAAGGCAGGAAAAATTGAATTTTTTTCTCAAAACTTGGAAATGTCATGACTTTGTGGGCCCTCTTTTTAATTTTGTCTTGAAACCTACACATTCTCTCAAACAGTATTTTTTTTGCCTTTCCAAATTATTGGAATATTACAATATAACAAGCACCCGACATGGCCAGGTGGGTTAAGGCGTTCGACGTGTAATCTGATGGTTGCAGGTTCCCATCCCCGTCGCACCAAACATGTTCGCCATTTCAGCTGTGGGGGCATTATAAAGGGACGGTTAATTCCACTATTCTTTGGTAAAAGAGTAGACTAAGAGTTGGCGGTGGGTGGTGATGACTAGCTGCCTTCCCTCTAAATTAGGGATGGCTAGCGCAGATAGCCCTTGTGTAGCTTGGCGAGAAATTACAAACATACAATATAATATTGGTCATTCACTTTGTGCTTATGTTAATCATGAATAAAATCGAGTATTTTTCTAATACATAAAAAAGTGACATTTTGTTGTCTACCATCTAGTTGCAATATTGTTTGAATATGTTCTGTAATAATGTGGCTTTTCTAAAGAAAGCATGTTTTAGCGTTTTTATTACCGTTTATAACTAGATTACAGGCTAAAAGTAGTTCAGATTATAAAAGAAATTGAAATATCGTGCATTATATGTGTGTGTCTAAAAAATCTAGAATTTAACCTTAAAGGTCAGAACATTTTTGAAAGAATGTGACCACCTGTTTACACGCAATGACCTAATCAGATTTTGATCATGTGTTTCATTTTTTGTCTTATATAACTGTAATGCAACAATAATAATTTTATCAGATGATTCTAGTGTAACATGTTTTATTTATGTTTATCAGTTTTTTAGGTTTATGACATCATTTAAAGTGCTATTTCTCATACACTCATATGACATTCATTTTTCATTACCCTATTATATGGTTCAATCACAAGAAATCCATAGACTTCTTGACTGTTGTCTTCATATTAAATAATATGAATATTCATTTTATTATCCAGCTGCTTGATATAAGTGACTATTGAATGGATATGTCATGCAAGAAAGCTATCTACACGTGACTTATTTGGCTTTTGCAGATGAAGATCATTTATCATTGTCCATACAGTTGTATGGAGCTATTAGACAACTTTTGCAACTGACCTATATTCTTGTGATTTTTGTGTTGTTAGAAGAAGCCACATTGTGTTGACTACAGTTGGGATACAAATAATTACAGGTCCTTTTTTGAATGCTCCTGGGCCCAAAGTTCATCCATATTCCTCTATTTTTCAATGCCGTTAAGTACAAGCGAAATTCTTGTAATCCCAGATCTCAACACATCTTTCTGTTCTGAATGTATGACTATTTTCCATCTAAAATGGCTATTACATACCTTTCCCCAAAGCAGCCAATTTTCTGTGGAATCACAATGCCTACAAACGCCAAATAATATCACAATGTAGTTCTGATACATTCGTTCCACTGCAACTTTATACTGGCTGTGGTTGTCACGTGACACGCATGTTCAAAATCACTTTAACATGATGTAATCAACCTCTCTAGTTTGGAAAAAGTATGTTTAAAAAGCCAGTGAGTTAGTTTAATTAAAAGTAAATCTAATGGTTTTGGTTTTGTGTGATGAATATGTTTCTGTTTAAAGACAATTGCATTGACTTTCTTTTTTTTCTTTCTTGGCTATTTCTGTTCCAGCACTGGAGATATGTGGAGGTTAGTAAGAGTTGACTTTTTATTTTTATGTTTTTAATGGTAAAAATGTAAGTCACTACAATGCCTCGCTACAGATAGGTTAAGATAATTCTGAACATAAAACCAAGAAAGAATAAAAAATATCATCGAAAAAAAAAGGAAAATTTGTGACTTTTTAAACAGGTGGGGACTTAATTTAAATAGTTTATATTCTACATGATAATGAAAACGTCTTTAAATTATATGGTTTAATTCTATATTGTAATAACAAACAGTTTTTATCTATTTTACGATAACCAGAATAAGTCTTGTCTCAATCAGTGATATCGAGAAAACCCACTTGTAGAGAAATATATATGTAAAAACGACTCATTTGGGTTGAGAAATTTTTTTACGTAGAGGAGTGAACAACGTTTCGACCTCCTTCGGTCATCGTTAGGTTCAAAAAACGAGCCGTTTGTTACATATATAAGTCTTGTCTTTCTTCCGGCTCATAACAACACTATTTGACCTAAAATATTTGAACTTTTCTCATTTAGCTTTTAAACACATTTTTGAGTTCTTCCTATTTCAGTTTTAGTTAATTTTGTGTGTAAAATTTTATCTTTAAATGTATATTTTATCTAGTTATCTAGTCATAGTACAGCTTCGAGTCTTCTTTCCATATAATAAAATGTATGCAAAGTAATATCAACAGTACGTATTGTTACCACTGTTGAATTAATTTGTATTATGCTGCAATTTACTTCTTTTTTTGATGTTAGTGGTCTGTGTAGTTGGTCATAATTGTTAATTTTTAATTCATTCTCATGGTTGGTAATGAAAATATGTCTTCTCAATACATGCAGTTTATAGAAATCATCATAGATATAAATAACACTGGACTGGGAGTCGCGTGATTTTTGGCATGCGCAAGTGGCCACCATTGCTATGTGTTGAATTTTCAAAGCCCTCCAGTCGAGCTGACAAATGGTAAGGCTATCTCACTTCACAACTTATGGCCATTGTTCACATAAACTAAACGTTTCGTTAACTGTAATATTTGATTTTAATAAAAAATCTAAACATGATTTGAACTGAGAAATTAGTGTAAAAACCGTTCACAAAACATGCATATCTACACTGGATTTTAGAAAAACATGCATTTCAAACATTGTTACCAATGAACAAGATATGGCGCATCTTATCCTTTTGGGGGTTGAGAACAATGTTATATATGTATCTTTACCTCCAAACATTCAACGTTCTAAATTGAAGTGCATGGAAATAATTAAGAAAATTTATGATATAAATAAAGTTATTCAGATTCATTTGAAAATTTGTAACAAAAATTGACACAAATACTTGAAAATATATGTGTGTGTGGGTACAACATAAATTCCAAACTAAGTAATATAGATCACTAACCTATTTTATCAGTGATGTAGTACGTATATTATACTTGATCTAAAACCAATAAATGTAGCAATGTTACTCTTTTAAAGTTCCCTTTTACGTTTTTTCACCGAGTTATGACCGAACGTTCACGTTCTCTTCTTCTCTATTCAACTACTACTAAATCTTTTTGGATCTGAGCTCCTTCCTTCCAGATGGTTTCTACAAAATCTTATAATTAAAGGCTTGAAGTATAGAGGGAGAAAACATTGCTATAACCCTTTGATTTTTATTGCAGCTAAACTCATGTACACAACTAACCTCTTACTGTAAAGAAAAAGTACAGAATTCATCATATAACGTGAATTTATCATTTCAATGAAATCCAGTAAGATATTTCACTATTACTATTCTATAATCAGAACAAAATCTTTTAGATATTCTCTCATTAGAACAGTAGCTGTCAAGATTCTTTAAGATCAGATCTCACTCCTCATAATGAGATTCATCTTTAAATGCTGACATAACAATTATGCAAAACATGTTATTTTATATGAAAATCATATGTTACGCGTGTAGTATAAGAAAAGTGCATATTAAAGCAAGAAAATAATGTTTATATTCGATCTGATATATTTCATTCATGTTGACTTCACAAAAATTTTACAAGTTTTGAAATGAATTATATAAACTGTATATATTAATAAACTGTTAATATATGCTGTAAGTTTTAAATAGGTCAACTTTATGGTTATATTCTTAAATAATTAAAACCAAATGAGACGTGCACCTTTGACTACCATTTCATTAATCTTGCGTTTTCTAATTTGCATACAATAATATACGTCAAATTTTCGCTTTAAGTACCTGTGAATCTTACTCTGTTATACATACCTAATTTTCCATGATCAATACATTTTCCTCGTTCAACTTATACAAATTTATAATTGTACAATAATTTTAGACTACGAGCATTTATAGTAACAAATCAAAAGATTTAAATATCCAATTCAATTTTTCCTCTCAATACCTAAAACATATTTTTCAGAAAATTGGATTGGATATTTACGTCTTTTGATTTGTTATAAAATGCTGGTAGTCTAAAATTATCATGCAGAACATTTATACGTCTAATGCACTTAACTGGTGTTTCACACATACATTACAATTAAATGTAACAAAATAGACAGGCATGGACATATGTCTGTAATAAAAACTAAGCTCACTCTGTTATGAGGACTCTTCTATATACATATATATCACAGTTACACTAATGTGTTTGTTTTTGTTTTCCTTGTTCTCGTTTTAACAAGACAAAATATTTTGGACCTTTTGACAGTATTAGGCATGTGTTTGAATTCTTTCCAGAAAAAGCCATAATGTCACTGATCAGACTAGAATTGTCTTAAACCATACTGATTGACATCAGACTAGAATTGTCTTAAACTATACTGATTGACCTTTTTTTTACTGATTGACCTTTTTTTTCATCCATTAAGTGAAGATATTTAATAAACTTCTATCTTAACACTCAATGCTAGCATTTAAAGCAAATGTGTGCAAAACTTTTATGTGTAGACAGTGTATGTTTAGGCGACCTCCCTTTATAGCCTGACTGGCCAGCAGGCGACATTAGAATGTTGTGAATGATTATTTCAACTCACATAAATAATTAATATTGTCAACGTATCAAATCAAAAGCTCTTAAACTGTCATGTTGACTTGTGTAGGTGAAATGTCTTCCAAAAAAGACACGAATTTATACTTACACTATGTGTAAACATCCACGTCAGTTCGATGTTGCCACTCTGTGCATGACGATGTCGCCCACTGTAACTTAATATATTGTAGGAAAAAAAAAAGGGTTTAACTTACTTGCGAAATGTAACACCCTCCGCCTGCGACTCTTGGTTACAGCATGTGTAACATTTAATATCATATTACCATGTTGCCTTCATTCGTTTGGGTAGTAACTCAGACGACAACTGTCACTCAGCCATTTTACATTGTCTGGCAGTTCGAATTTCAACACGTAGCAATGGCGGCTGCATGCACACATGGCACCAATGATAAAGTATAGCAACTGCCCAGTCTAGTGTTATTTGTATCTGTGAAATCATACCTTGTCTAGTTTCAATATATGCCGTTACTAGTTAGTATCTATAGCGGATATAGCTTTTAAATATGCTGTTGATTATTTACACTGAAAACCTTAATACCTGACAGTGTTTGATAATAACAACCATAAGTATGTTAATAATAGCCTATACAGTTTTAACACGTGCTAATTCTCCTAAGAGCACGTGACAAGTTTAATGGTAATTAGTTCAATAGTTCTTGCCTTATAATAACCTTAGAGGAAGGCTAACACAACCAGCAATAAAATAACATAGGCATCCTAATGCCTATGTTGGAAGGCCGTGATATAAGTTTTAGTGATATCTATCCAGACTTTGGAAAGTGGAAATATAAGCTATAAAGTAACGGAAGAAATTCGTCCTATAGATAAACTTGTTTAATATTTTATATAGTTTCATACACTAAAGACTTGGATTTCTTGGCCCTACTGGCAGTTCGACGAGTTCTTACAAAGATGTGCCAAACATGCTCGCCCTTTCAGCCGTGGGGGCGTTATAATGTGAGGGTCAATCCCACTATTCGTTGGTAAAAGAATAGCTCAAGAGTTGGGGGTGGGTGGTGATGAATAGCTGCCTTCCTTCTAGTCTTACACTGTCAAATTAAGGACGGCTAGCGCAGATAGCTCTCGAGTAGTTTTGCGCGAAATTCAAAACAAACAAACAAACTTACAAATATTTTTATTTTCAAATACATTACATTGAATGCATATCTCTTTCAACGACTAATTTCAAAATATGAAACAAAAATGTTTACAGTAGCGACTACTTGAAATTTGTTTTCTGAAATAAAGTCGAAACCTCTACAAATTTATGATATTCCCACAATCCCTAGCAAAATGTTCTTAGCTGATAGTCATACATCGTATGCTAACTGAAAATCGGCTGATACTGCACCGTTGTTTTATGTATGTATTTGTGTTTTACCTTCATTCGAAGCGGAATTTTGTCAGCACTGCACATTAATCAGCTGGTTATAGGCCTACAATGGTACCTTCGTTAGAATAGTATATTTATATACGCGTACCTAGCGCTACTATAAAAGCTAGGCTAGGAAGTGTGGTCTGGTGACGAAAGGCCCGGCATGGCCTGGTGGGTTAAGGCATGCAACTTGTAATCTGAGGGTTGCGGGTTCGCATCCCCATCGCACCAAACATGCTCGCCTTTTCAGCCGTAGAGGCGTTATAATGTGACGGTCAATCCCACTATTCGTTGGCAAAAGAGTAGCCCAAGAGTTGGCGGTGGGTGGTGATGACTAGTTGCCTTCCCTCTAGTCTTACACTACTAAATTTGGGATGGCTAGCACAGATAGCCCTCGAGTAGCTTTGTGCGAAATTCCAAAACAAACAAACTGGTGACGAGAGGTTATTGGTGGTGGTTTATCATGCAAAGCTACAGAACAGGTTCAAGACAATGATATACTAGAGCGCAATTTGGTAATTGAGGCTAAAAATTCCAAGTCTCCTTATACTAGCTGCTACAGTACTACTTCTAGTTTTTAATATTATTGCGTAAGTGCCTGATTAATTTTAACTCTTATTTTTGAATGAAAAAGTTAAGTTTATTATAATTCATTGATACACAATAAGTGTATGCTTGAGTTACATGAAACGAAGTGCAAATAAATAACGTTTTCTCGTCATGGTCTTTGCCCTTTTCAACACATAGGCTTCGGCATGTTTATTTTTAGATGAAGATAACAGAAATTGGTCTGTAGGCCAAAATACAAACTCTTAAAATTACATTAACCTACTGTAACAACAGTATGAAATATAAATTACACAACAAAAGAATAGCTTATATTACTTATTTTATTTCACAGGCCTGGCATGGCCTAGCGCGTTAAGGCGTGCGCTTCGTAATCTTAGGGTCGCGGGTTCGCGCCCGAGTCGCGCCAAACATGCTCGTCCCTCTCAGCCGTCGGGGCGTTTTAATGTGACGGTCAATCCCACTTTTCGTTGGTAAAAGAGTAGCCCAAGAGTTGGCGGTGGGTGGTGATGACTAGCTGCCTTCCCTCTAGTCTTACACTACTACATTAGGAACGGCTAGCACAGATAGCCCTCGAGTAGCTTTGTGCGAAATTCCAAAACAAACAAACAAACTTATTTCACACACAAAAATATAAATTAACACTTCATAATTGAATGCGATTTAAAAGTTTATTACTATTTATAATATTTATTATTCATTCTATTGGAACTTTATTGTTTTGCCGTATCTAGTTTCAATGGCAACGATTGAAACAAAGTCAACATAAATAATATATATATATATACAGAAGGCACTAAACATAATATATTATACTTCAATCACAACTAGCACAAAAAGGTAATAGTAAAAGGATAAAAGCTTTATTAAGCCCAAAATTTTAGTCTGCTAACAGCTGTTTTTCAGATGCATAAATATTCCAGATGTCAGCTATGTCCAGGCGGTATTTTATCAATGTGCCCCACCACCCCCGACATGAAATCTCTGTCATAGCTAGGTGGTTAGGGCTCGACTAGCAATCTTGGGGTCACGCATTAAAAAACAAACAAACTCTTCTTCAACTTAAAATTATTAATGGCTGTCACTATTTGGCACTGAAAAATATATTTATTTTCACGACCTATTTTAATACTGTGTACAGTTTTTATTACATGCCGCTGTTTGGTACTATTAATAATAATAATAGTAATAAGCCATTTAACTATGAAATATATCTTTTGATTATCATGGTCTTCAACTCATCTACTAAAATATTTTGAATCATTACTTTAAACTAAGTGTATAACATACAAATTTAGGAAAGTTTTGTTGTTTATGTGTGTGTTGACCTACAGTTTTCTTTTCCAGACTTATACCTGCTTGCACGTCTGTAATACCTGTAGGGCGTGTACTTCTCCAACTGTAAGTTTTCTTACTTTCCTGTCTATCATGGTAACCTCGAACACTTATGGTGGTTTAAGCAGAACCAATGTTACCATTATATTAATCATAAAACCAATCACAATGCAAATATTCCAAAAGATTGACTGACATACCCACACTTCTTTTATTGCGCTTAGATTAATTCACTTAGCGAAAATGAATGCTGAGCAGGTGGATTGCTTGATAACAAAATAGAACGTGGTCTCGATGTGGTTTATGAAACCGTGATACTGTCTAATGCAGTGTTTTACAAATAGCGGCACTTCCATAACTCAGCAAACACACACATTAAAAAAAGTTCGCAAGTAATATCAACAAAATCACCATTTTATTTACATTGTTGAAAAACACTGATAACACTGGTCAACAAAATTTTTGTTGCATTTATATCAAACACTTGGTATTACATAATTTCTTGCCCAGATTTCAGATCTGAAGTTAGTTTTTTTCCTCAGTGCTCTACTTTTTTTGCAATCAAGGTATTTGAAAATCTCAAAATTTCGTCATCATCACATTGACGTCGTAGTCTATCATGAAAAATATGTGATAAAATATGTTATAAAACTCTTTAATATAGCTGGGTAATAAAAACGAAAATGCAAGATAGTATAAATGTATTCAAGTTATTTATATAAATTCAATTTTATATAAAGTTATAATTCAATTTATTTATATAAAACTGATTAGTAGATATGACATTTGCTACTATGTGGAGGCAAAGCTCAATTGCAGTCTACTCAGGCATGAATTTCCGCTTGTAGCTCTTGCGTTTGTGGACTGTCTCAGGGCATTCTCGTTTAATGCTCCAACAGGAATCTGCCATCATATGTTTGTCCCATCTCCCTTGGTAACGCTCTTCCATGGTCTTGAGGTCCTGATGGAACCGCTCGCCTTGCTCGTCACTTACAGCTCCTGGGTTCTCAGGGAATCTATCAAGATGACTGTACAGGTAATGGAGTTTGACACTCATGTTACATCCAAGATCGCGAAAAGCTGACAACATATTCGCTACAAGGGTTTTATAGTTGTCAGCTTTTTTATTACCGAGAAAGTTTGCCATCACCGCCACAAATGAAAGCCATGCAGTCCTTTCCTTGTCGTTCATCTTTCTGGCAAATTCTTGATCACGCACAAGTGCACGAATCTGTGGTCCATCAAAAATACCTGCCTTGATCTTCTCGAAGGACAAACCAGGGAGCACAGAAAATATGTGTCGGAAGCATTCATAAACTGTTTCATCAAGCCCAGCTTGATATGGAGAGGAGGAAATATGATCTTTTCTCGACTGGCAATTGGATCGTTGACAATATTTGGCATATCTGCCTTCAGAGTCTCACGTATGGGCCACTCCTTCTGGTTCCAGTGCTTTTCTCGAGCTCGGCTGTCCCACATGCAAAGATATAAGGGGTACTTTGTAAATCCTCTTTGTTGACCTAGGAGGAAAGTAACCATTTTGAAGTCCACACAAATTGTCCAGTTGTGCTCGTGGTATTTTAGTAGGTCAATCACAGTCTTAATGTCATTATATTCCTCTCGTAAATACACAGAGTGTCCAATTGGAACAGCTGCATAGACATTGCCATTATGAAGTAGAACGCACTTCGAACTTTGCTTAGAACAATCTAGAAATAATCGCCAGTCATTGGGATGGTATACTGGCATCCCTAATTCCTGGAGAAGACCAGAGATATTATGACAATAAACAAACATATTTTCCTCTGTAAAAAATGGCACAAAAGCCTGCTCCCTATTTCGGAAGTATGACACTTTAGTTGTATGGCTCAGCTGATTCTTTTCTTGCATCCTGGAAGCTAACACTTCAGCTGCATTTTTGGTGAGACCCAAATCACGCACAAGGTCATTCAACTCTGGCTGGCTAAACTGTTGAGGAGTTAATGACTGTGAGGTCTCATAAGAAGGATCGCCAGATACTGAAAGTATTTCTTGAGTTTCATCAGCAGTCTCTTGCTCTTGGTCACTACCCACATCTTCAGATGGAAGAAATCCTTTAAAAACTGGGATTGGGAGCTCATCAGAGTGCAGAGTAAGTCGGATTGCTGAGGGGATACTAGGATATGAGATTTTGTGTCTGTTTTTCTTGCCAATGCCCTTTGTATTGACCAGACAAAAATAGCAGTCAGTTGTGTGGTCCATCGGTTCTCGCCAGGTCATGGAAATTCCGAATAGATAAACCCAGTCACGCAGCATTTCCTAGCAGTTATGTCTGTTTCTTGTCTTGGTCACCAAGAGCAAGTCCAAAGTACGCTTTATAAGCACACCTCAGAAACGATGTTATATTACGCCTTTGACGAATAAGCGTGAGGCATCCACAAATATAACAGAAAGCGTCCGGCTTGTTCTCACATTGACGTCTCCTTGATCAGAACTGAAACAAAATCAAAACAATTTTAATATCTCTGTTGATAACATAAACGTGTAAGTAATTAATTTGACCACAAAATCAAAACAATTTTAATATCTCTGTTGATAACATAAACGTGTAAGTAATTAATTTGACCACAAAATCAAACAATTTTAAATCTCTGTTGATAACATAAACGTGTAAGTAATTAAGACGTTTCCTGCGATGGGACCCACCGGTGTGTTGTCTTACCTTTAACTAAGTTGCAGGCTAGAGACAAGTGTAACGACAACCTCACGTTATCATAGCTCATGCAGCACTGAAGCTGCCAGATGTACAAGAGCATCGCAGCAGTTGCCGGTTTGCCAATATAGGCATCGCAGGAAACGTGTTAATTTGACCACAAAAGGCTAGAATGAAAAACTTAAAATTGCATTAAAACTAGAGCATGTAGAGCTGAACCGTTTTCATATTTGAATTTAGCAGGTCACAAAGGGTAAGAATGAGTAAAAAAATCTTATGCAACTGAGATTTCGAAAAAATTTGTTGACCTGTGTAATCTGTTCACCCAGTCAGTATGTCTGTTGTAGTTATAACTATTAACTTTACTTCCTACTTGCTTTCTTTTTCTCTACCACGATGTAACTTTCTCAAGTAACGCATCAAATTAAAAATCCAGCATGTTGATTCAAGAGTGAAGAGAAAAACAGTGCACTAAATTGTGCACAGATTCCTATTAATAACATGTGAATTATTCATAAAAAAAACGAAAAAAAATAAGTCAGTTGTGCTACCAAAATTTAGCCGTAACACTTAGATCACTTTTTTGTTTAACTACTAAACGTAGGCGGTCTTACTTATTGGGCGAACTAAGCAATTGCGTGGGGCTCCACACATGGATGGACTTCCGATGCTATGCCTTTTAATCTACTTTTGAGTTTTCTTATCATTGTGAGGACTCATTCAGTGAATTCTGCCCCTGAGTCCAAATAAGTGCAAACAAGTACAACATTTGTTGATGGAGAGTATATCAGTTAATACGTCTAACAATAGTTATATTGCAAAAAATATACCTTTAGAAAATTGTTGTTGGTAATTGTCGTTTGCTTATTGCTATAAATGTTACACTTGGATTTAATAGTGAGTTTGTGATAGAATACTAGCACTGAAAGTTATTAAACCACAATTGACAAATGACGTCTTTAATCAATCATCTGCTTTAAAATTTCTTATTGATGAGACACATTCTATTTTTGTATAATTAATAATTCAGTAATGACTATTATAACTTAGAACAAATGTGTAGGCTTAAATCATTAAAGTACTTTTTAAAGAGAATAATAAGATACAACATATGATTTCTCAAACTTTTCTACTCATATTTCAGTGAGATGCATTGAGTACAAAATATGCATTTGATCAAGTAAAGCATAGATACAATTAGTGCTATAACAATTTACCGAAATTACGATTCGTCATGGTTCGCAGGGAACGGTTCGTTTGTGTTCCACTTAGTTGTGGTTTTTTAGTTATTTTTCTAAATGTATTTTTGTGTTATATAAGAACAAACTATTCAAATAATATAAATTATAAATTTACTTTTCCATGTAATTGTGTGATTAGCCTATACACTTTATACCCGATCTAAATATAACTTTCTTTATTTTTAGTAATACATCTTGGAAATTATGTTGGTTTTCTAATTTCTCAAGAATTCCACGTATTATATCAGTCAATAAGCAGTAAACTAAGTTACCACGTGCTCTGTCAACAATGGCTGACTATCCAACGCAGTTTTCCCGTGGGTAAGCGGTAGGTTTAGGGACTTACAACGCTAAAATGTGGGGTTTAATTTCCCACGATGTACACAGTTGATAGCCCAATGTAGCTTTGCCCTAAAAATAAACAACAAAATTCATCAAAGAATAAAATATAGGATTTATAAATTAGCTGCCTGAAAATATTTAGAGTTTGAAGTTTTGAATCAAAATGGATTAAGAAAAACTAAAATTTATGAGGTGGTGATTAATTATAAAACTGGAACTACATCAAACATAACCTCAAACGTACTCTTATTTTAGAAGAAACGAAGAAAATTAAAAAAAAACTCTCACAGGCTTTACTTTCTGTAAGCAGTAAAGGACACGATGTTCCTCAGCTGACACTCCAGCAAGTGTTTAAAGCGAAATTAAATATAAACAGTCCAAAGGCAAAAGAAATAAAAGCTGTTGGAACATGTTATTGTTATAGGTATGAGACTATTTCCAGTAGTGGATAATCCTGGCTTTAAAATTCTGCTTAAGGTTTTGGTACCAAGATATTAGATAGCGTTTAAGTCTCACATTAGTACTGTAGTAATTCTAGACTTGCACAAAGAGAAATTGGACAAGATTAACACTGAAGTGAAATGTACTTATGATACCCTAGTCAGTGATTTCGAAATCTAATTAAAGCTACATCTCTCTCTGTTACTTGGCATTCTATAAACACTAACCGTGGAATAAGAAATTCCGTTCTATGAACGTTACAGATAAATGGTTGCATGTATCGGATACACCAGAGAAGGGTGTATTTTATAAGGTCTTAAAGTTGTAACAATACTACTGCTGCAACTTATAACACAAGTAATATTTGCTTGCAGTAAAGCTGGCAAAATCCTTACCCCATGTGTAATGTTTTGCACACACTATTAAGTTGGTTACTCATAAAGGCTTTAATATGTCGCAAGGGGATAAATTATTAAGGAAAGTGAAAAGGTTAGCTTTCTTAGCGAATGCTAATCTAAAAGCAAATCAGCTTATACTTACACTTCCTCAACACAGGATATATCATGACTTCTTAACCCAGTGTAATTCTAGTTTTGACATGATGTCTCGTTACCTGGAACTACATCCATCTCGATATTTTTCGCAACATGATATTAAACGGTGCCTTATTATTTTTTTATTATAATCTTGATGTTTCAGGTGATCAACAGTTATCTTTTAAGACATAAATTTCATATTTGTTTATAAACACGATACTGCTCATTTTACGTTTGCTTTATTATCAAATTAACAATTTATTCTTTTTATTCACCTTCATATTTAAACATTTTAAAATTAAGCTAAATGTTTCTCAGAAAAATAGTTTATAAAGCTGACACTAGATGACATTACCAACCCGGCAATCAAGCTATTATTTCTGTGAAGTATGTATATTCTCTAGTATATTTAACTGTTATCATTTAACATTTAACCTCTTATGATTAATACTCAAAGGGATAAAAGCTAGAAAGTAACAAATTTAAAAGTTTCTTGAAGGGTCAGAGACTTCTGTATTAATGTCGATATTTTGTTATAAAGAAAAGTAACGATCCTTTTCCTCTTTAGCATTTTAATTTTCTAAGAGTAAGTACTTGTGCATTGTATGTGATAATTTGGAAGGCCAATTGCTCTGTTTTGAGTAATAACTTTTGAAACAAGTGATAATTCTAATGTGTGTTTTTATCGAATATTAATTTTTTTCTTAATGGTAAAAGACAATTACTCCTGTCTTTAACAGAAATATACGTATGCCTCAGTTATTTTTATTATTATTTATCTGTATGTTTGATATTGTTAATGAGTTATCTGTTTATACTTTGTTTTAGAATAAAGATTACATTTAAAGAACAGATAAATCAATAAATTAATTTTTTCTATTTTCTATTCCGTCTTTCTGCATGGTGATACTTCAGCGAAAGGTGAGAACACTTTTAAAAATTAGTAGTGCTATTAATTATGATTTGCATGAGTGATGTAGTGACATGTTTCTTGGATAGAAAAACAGGGGGATTTGGAAACTGAAGTACATTGATGGACCAATATTAACTGTAACATTTCAATTATTAAGATCAATTGATAGGTGAAATATTGAAGAATTAAATTGATATGGCCATTGGAAAAGTAGGAGCTGGGAAAACTAAATGCTGTTATTATATTAATAGGAATTTTTGTAGGATTTTAGCTGGTATTAAATGTAAGAATTCTCTTAACATGAGAGGGGATCAAAGTATACATGCCACAACCTTTTATATTGTTCTGTTTACATCTGATGTGAAAGTTATAAAGTATTTGTACCACAAATTACTGATTTAGTGACAGTTTATTGTACAGTAAATACCAGATACAGTATACAGGGATACCAAGAAAAAAACTGTAGATATGACTTTACATATCCATTAGAGTTTTTATGCTAGTGCAATATGCAATCTATATAATAGATAAAAGTATTTTTCACTCTTCACATGAACATCATCTTGCCCTCTGACTTGCCACAGACTGAATAAGACTGGTGTGATAAATTTACAGACCTTTGAAACTCAACTGGTTTTTTTGTGTCCACCAGATTTGTACATTTTACCCAAAACTTGACACATTTCATGTACAAACATATAATAAATTTGGAAATACAATCAATATTCTTTCTCCATCATGGGCTCAGTACATTGAAATCAAGTCCATCAACATTCAATTGATAGAAATCCTTGTGGGAAGGTAGCTGAGAATATTAAAATGTAAGGATTATGTTAATAGGAATCCTTGTAATGTAGAAAAACTTTTTAATAGAAATTTTTTGAACTAGGAATGTAAATGTATGGATTGTGTTGATAAGAATCTTTGTGGAGTGGGAGCCTGGAATGTGAAGTGTAAAAATTATGGTTATGGGGTTGGAGTTGAGAATATAAAATGTAATACCTCTTTAATAGAGATTGTTGAGGGTGTGTCTATCTTCACATGTATAAAATATAAAAAAAATCAGTATTATCAATATCTGGGAGCATACAGAATAGAAGAGTCATATCATACATGTCATCTACTTTTGTGTGTCTGTCTGTGTATAAATAAATACTAACAGTTTTTAAAATAGAGAATGATATAAAAACTTGGAAATAATAAAATATCTAGTGTTATAGAAGTAGTGTTTGTTGTTTTATGTTTTATGTAATTACAAGTTGTTGTTTCTTTTTGTATGAGTAGGCAAACAAACATGTTGTTGATCTATTTGAAGATCTACGTGATGGACACAATCTTATATCCTTGTTGGAAGTTCTTTCTGGAGAGTTATTGGTAAGCCTGATTTTCATGCACTTACAGTATTAACCATCTTTTCAATCACTTGATAATTTCCAGGTTGGTCTGCATGATATTATAATCATTTACCATTTTGACATTAGCCTGTTTATCCAGTCATTTAATGCATGTTAGTGATTTGTCATTCAATCACTTATTGTTAGGTTTGATTTATATGAAATATTGATCTGTTTTTCCTGTCATTTAATTCAAGTTAGTGATTTGTCATTCAATCACTTATTAGTTGGGATATTGGTTTGTCTCTGTAGCCACTTGATATATGAAATATTGATCTGTTTTTCCTGTCATTTGCTAATTATTACATTGATCTATCTTTACATTCACTTCCTAACTAAAGTATTGGTTTGTCTTTCTAGTCATTTGCTAGTTGTGATATAGGTCAGGCTTTCAAATCTCCTGCAAGTTGTGATATTAGTGTGTTGTGTCTTTACAGACTCTTTTTAGTTGCAGTTACAATATATCTCTTCATTCACTTTATGTTTGTGATATTGGTCGTACAAAGCTGTCCATTCACAAAGTATTTTTGGTGGATTTCTTTTCTGAGACTCGTGGTTTGCAGCTGGAATGACTTCTTGAACCTCATCATCACTGGCCATCCCATCACTGAAGTAGTTCTTTCTAGGTATGTGATCAAGTAAATCCACTGGCAATTCCATCTTTTACAATTTTTTGGAATTATTCTCAATAGAAATCCTGGGCTTCTCAGCAGAAATTTGACTCTCTGCTGACAAATTCTTCTCTGGAGCTACATAGTTGACTGTTTCCTCACCAGCATATTTTAAAAAGTGATCATGATGGATAACCCTTAGCTTGGATCACCTGTTCTTTCATCTTGTCAAAAGAAATTCAACCTCTGATGTAGTAACTATCATGTAGTGCACAGGAATTTCATGGTCATAGACTCATTATACACTTTTTCTCAAAATAAGTTACCCACACATTATTTTCAGAACAGTTTACATAGTTTACATACTTTCTTCTGTTGTGTCATTCCAAACTTTTTTAATAGGGAAGCTATTAATGTTTGAATAGTTTGGAATAAGCCTAATATGCCTTCAATGGTACCATCATAGTTCATTGGTTTTTCAATCAGGCAATTTTGTCAAATGTGCTATCAGAAATTTGGAACTTGATTTGATAGCTGCAATAGTCCAGGAAGGTACTGCAGTAACTAAAGGCACAGGAGTTGTAGTAACAGGTATCGACCAAATAAGTTCTCCTATTTCATATTCAGTAGCAATTGGTGATTTAGGTTGGAATTCATAAGTGAATGCAGGAACAGGTATTTCCAGGTTGATCTTTAACTAATACGTTTTCAAATGTGTTATACATTTATTGATGTTCTTTTCTACCTTAGTAATTTTTCTATTATAATCTTTCTGCACTTTCTCACTTTTACCATTACAACTTTCCTGAACTTTAAAATTGTTGTTGTAATATTTCTGTACATTTACTATACGTTCATTGACTTCCTTTTCAATCAGATTTATTGTTTCTTTTAATTAATCTTTCTTTTAACTCTTTTCCTTAATTCATGTTTCTTATTTCTTGGTCTTCCTTTAAATTATTCCCATGTTTTTCTGATTTTCTGTCCATTTTTTAACTTATTTTAATTTTCTATCTTATTTATCATCTCTTTCTTTCTTAATCCATTTTTAATTGTTTCATTATCCCTAATAAAGTTTTGATTTTGGATCTGGTTCCCACATTGAAATTGAGACATTATTTTCACTGAAATAATCCCACTTCTGACATCATTGCTGTAATAAAATGTTCTTTTTTTGTATGGTTTCTTTAAGTGCGTTGGTGAAAATCATGCAAAGTCCAGTTCACATAATAACAACTGCTTAGCTTATTTCTTCCTTAATGTCTGTTACAGGCTACTATCTCTTATATACCAATAGTGTTTTCACTTTCAACAGAAATTTACTCACTAATAGTACTATGATTAACTTACGGATTAATTTACTTGTACAATTTCATGGCTAATCAACCACATAACTGAAAATGCATCATAACTAACATTGACCTGACACTTTACTAACTGAAAACGAAGTTCATTATCTTACTAACTCTTGTTCTGATAGCTTAATCTGGTTTCTAGATATTCTGTAAAGTGTTTCAATCACCAACATTCTGAATATTTTAGAACTACTTTTATAAACTTACTTGATCTCAACAGTATTTACTTGCTAGCAACCATCAACATTGAAGTAATTAAAATATAACTTACAAAAATATCTTTATGAAACTTGTGACCTTACTTTGTTTAGTTTACTTAATGAAACATTCCATTAACTTTATATAAGGTGTGCATATAACCAATATATAAAGATTGTGTTTTATTTTCTAGCCAAGTGAACGGGGACGGATGAGATTTCACATGCTACAGAATGTACAGATAGTAATTAATTTCCTAAAACACAGAAAGGTAAGTTGCAACTGTATGTTGTCTTTGCATCATGTTAAATAACTTTCACTTACTGCACTATTTGTGTTATGGAAAATACAAAGAGCTCGACTGCTTTTACAGTAGCTACTTGAAAGTAAACTACAAATTTACATATTCATCTACTCTGATTAAGTACCTATCATGTAAGTACTGCATTGTATATGTTACTGAATGTACAAATAGCTCTTAACTTTCTTACAGTAGCTACCAGTAAGTAAACTACAAATTTACATATTCATCTACTCTGGATAAGTACCTATCATGTAAGTACCACATTGTATATGTTACTGAATGTACAAATAGCTCTTAACTTTCTTACAGTAGCTACCAGTAAGTAAACTACAAATTTACATATTCATCTACTCTATCATGTAAGTACTAATTGTATCTATCATAGCTCTTAACTTTCTTACAGTAGCTACATAAACTACAAATTTACATATTCATCTACTCTGTTATACCTGTTACTGAATGTACAAATAGCTCTTAACTTTCTTACAGTAGCTACCAGTAAGTAAACTACAAATTTACATATTCATCTACTCTGGATAAGTACCTATCATGTAAGTACTACATTGTATATGTTACTGAATGTACAAATAGCTCTTAACTTTCTTACAGTAGCTACTAGAAAGTAAACTATAAATTTACATATTCATCAACTCTGATTAAGTACCTATCATGTAAGTACTGCATTGTATATGTTACTGAATGTAAAAATATCTCTTAACTTTCTTACAGTAACTACTTGAACGTAAACTACAAATTTACCGTCTTATCTGTTCTGGTTAGGTATTTTTCATTCAAGTATTGTATTATCCATGTTACTATATGTACATATTGAACATGTAATGTTTGGCTTTCTTATGTAAGCACGTGAAACTAAGTTACACACTTTACCATTTCTTTATAATATGTAATAGGTTGCTTTTCACCTTTTTTTCTATTACTTACAAATTATTGTTATATACATTAAAAATAAATTTTATATCTTTAATACCAGCTTGCTATTTTAATTCTGATACTACACAGTAGAATACTGAAGCTTTAATTATGACACTACAATGTACTTCAAGATGTTTAGAAGGTTAGTGCTAACATAACTCTTCCTTTAACTTTATATATAAGTGTTCCATTGTTGATCTGATTTGTACTAGTGACCATTAGAGTTTTTAAGATATGTGATTTCATGCTACAACTATTTTAAATACAATGCGTATAGTTAGTCAAGTAATGAAATGTCGATTATGTACAAATAACCTTTTTCTGTTGTCGTGAATTTCCAACTTCTTTAGTTAAATAATGAAATGTATCTTACTTCCATACAGTGTTCTTTATATTGTTCTGAAGTTTAACTACCTTAAAAATAATAACAATGACACTTGTTTGCTTCAATCTAAATTTCTTTATATTGTCCTGATATTCGTTCTCAATGTAGTAATATGTTTTTTACTTCAATATAGTGTTATTTGTGTTATCCTGATGTTCAGACTTCTCAGTTCTGTAATAAGATATGATTTATTTCCATACAATGTTTGTTATCTGTTCCTGATGTTCTAACTTTCTTCATATAGTAATAAGATGTATTTTACATTAATATAGGGTTCTTTATATTGTCCAGAAGTTCTAACTCTCTCAGTATAGTAATAAGATGTATTTTACTTTCATATAGTGTTCTCTGTATTGACCCAATGTTCTAACTTCCTACGTTTAGTAATGAGATATCTTTTACTTACATATAAATTTCTTTTTGTTGTTCTAAAGTTCAAACCTCTTGAGTTTAGTAATGAGATTTCTTGTATTTCCTTATAACCTCTTTTGTGTTTTTTTTAAATAACCTCTGATTTTTCTCAGTTTGCTGATATAAAATCTTTTAAACATAGATCAAGATAGTAAACATCAGAGCAGATGATATAGTAAATGCCAACCGCAAACTCACTCTAGGCCTGATTTGGACAATCATATTACACTATCAGGTAAGTTTGAAATCTACCTTTGAGAGAATCCATTTAATTGTTTCATGCTACAGGAAGAAAATGGTGCATGTATTGTACACCCTATGAAGCAGCTACTGCTTTCAAAATCATTATGTTAATATAAATTGATTTCAAAAGTTATGGGAAAGCAAAATGATCTTAATGAAATTCTGTTCAACCTGATAATGAAATGATATATTAAAATAAAGTTGAACGAAAATTTGAACCAGAAATAATGGTAAATACTTATTACAAATTTGTAAATGAGCCTATCTATACTAAAGAGTTACATAACCTTGTAGCTTGCAATAAGCCTGATAAATTATATTCAATTTTCAAACCTAAACACGAGAAAAGTATTTTAAAGAGATAAGCAAAATATGAACCAAAGCACAATTCATAACTCTGAAGTGTTATATATAAAAAAGGAATCTTCATTTATCGAAGTACAATTTCTGAAAGAAAAGGATGTCGATTTTATTGCATTGTTTTTTAGTTTTATAACTGAACATTTTATGAACATGGTTTTAGGTTGCACTTTTACAATGTTTTCATTGTGTTTTGATATTTTGTACATTTGAACAGTGATGCTCCCATAGTGGTTTATTGTTTCCATATTGTGTTGTTGTTTCCATGGTGTTGTGATATTTCTACTTTGTTCTGATGTTTCCATAGTATTGTAGCATTTCAACTGTCATGTGATGTTTTCAATGTTATATTCTATATGCATTTTCTATGCTTAGAAATTATTGAAACAAGCAATTAAGTTTTGTCCATAAAATGAAAAATACTGATCAAAAGACACAAAAAGGTTGATGACTTTAGTCATCACATAAAGGAATCTCCAATCCACAGCTATTGTTTTAACATTTTTAGTAAATACAAATATTTTGTGGATGTTACATAATCCAAATTTATCATAAATCTGAACATAGATAAGACACGAATTTAGGGTTAATGAGTTACTGAATGGAATATTTTACTTTTAGATTTTTTATTTATACAACCATATTTAAAACAATACTCAACCAAACTGTTTTCAATTCAGGCATAAAAGCTATAAAACTGTAATATTTTAAGAATGATCCACATGCTTAGGAATCTAACAGGTATTTAGACACAAGGATCAACATTCAGAATCTCGTTTTCAATTTGCATGTTTCGGTTTCTCACTAATACATTCTACTAAAATACACTAATGTAAACTGTTAACGTAACTCAGATAAAAAATACAGAAATAATGTAGCTATCAGTGTTTTACAGGATTTGCTACAATATTACTGAGTTCATATGACAACCCTTAATATCTCTGCATTCCACCAGGTGGCTTCATTGTCACATGCATCTTCCAGTCATTGTGGTAATGTGTACATATGCACCAGAAGATTTGGAACTGCATTATAAAAGGTGTTCAAATGAATGCCACCTCTTCATAATTGTATGTTTATTAGTAACTAACAGGAATTTCGATTTTTGTTACTATTTGTTCAATCTTACACAAGTTCATAAATTTACTGTTTGACTGTGTCTGCTCTAAGCTAATCGCTTACTTGAGTGATTGAAATATCACCAATGGGGTCAATTCTCAATTCATTTCCTGAGTATATTTTCAGCTAATTTTTGAAACATTTTATGGAAATCTGTTTATATTTGTGTAAGTAGTATGTTTATCATTTAGGAATAACACCTTCCAATGAGCAAACTATAGTTATGCTTGTTAGCCACAAAGAGAAACTGTACAGCAAAACTTGAACTTGATTGTTTCAGATTATGAAAATTAAATCTTTTCTCCCTCGCTCCAGTGTGGAAGTGTAATTTGTTGGTGAAAATAAAAATTTCTGGCAGATATATATGTGTAGACAACAATTCTTTGGTCAGAGTAGAGGTTTACTGCAATTTAGGCAGGCATAGCAACAGCAACAACTTGTATATAAATTACTGATAGATTCAAAGAACAGGGATACAGATTACAGACTATAACTGTGCATTACCTTAGCAAAAATACAGACTACAGTCACAGACTCGTATAGAAAAACTAAGGAATAAAAACTACAAATTGAAATTCTTGTAACAAGAGTAAATAAAGAATACATAATACAGTTGTGTATTCACCCATAAGGACTATAGAGTACAGCTTATAGTTCGGTATTCATATATAAAAACTAAAGAATACAGATTACAGTTAGTTATTCATCTTTAAGCAGTATATTGCAATAAAAAAAATAATGTAACGTGACATGAGATTTGTACTGTAATTTCTAATCCATGAAGGAGGATTTTAAGTTTGGTTCAAGACCTTTGAATAAGATTGTTGTGGCTGTGTTTAGACAAAATGTGAAAAGTATTTTTAAACTTGTTCATCAATAAAATATTAAAACTTTGATAAAGACACAAACAAAATCAAAACTTTTCTGTACAATGAAAACACACAAACTTAACAACCATCACTCAAGACTTGTTATTAACAACAATACAAAAGTAACTGTAGAAACTATAAATCAAAACTTATTTTATATAACGAAAAACACGAATAAACATAATAATCATCACTCGATCCATATTTATAACAATGATACAAAAGTAACATAGAAACCATAAATCAAAAGTTGTTATATATAACTAAGAAACACAAATAAGCATAACAACCATCACTCGAGTCATGTTATTAATAACAATACAATAATATCGGTATAAATTACAAATCTGCCCCTACTAGGACAGCAGTGAGTTTACGGATTTACAACGTTAAAATCAGGGGTTCGATTCCCCTCAGTTGACACAGCAAATATCCCCATGTGGTTTTGCTATGAGAAAAACATAAACACACAAATTACAAATCGAAATTTATTTTATACAATAAAAAACGAATAAACATACTTGTTCTGTTTATCATGCACCTTAAGCTTTAAAAAGTTATTCAATGTGATTATTTCCAAAAGTTGCTTATCTTGGCAAATTATGTACTCTTCAAATACAGTAATATAATTATTGCTGTCTTGTAAAGTATATTCCCGCGCATAAAGTGGTTGCAATCTAGCTTCTACATGAAACACCTTAATTTTCCCGAAAAGAGGCCGTCTAGAAGGATCACCTATTTTAACCATTCGCACCATTATACAGTAGTATGTTGTCCGTCAGTCAGTCAGTACCCACTAAAATTTCGTCACATAAGGAATGCTTAATGTTGCAATTTGTACTGTCGTGACGTCATAAAATGTGTGCATACCACGAGTCACGAGAAGAATTATGCACCCCGTAGAGTACAGCATAGCATGACAAATGAGCCCTCAAAGGGAAGAAATAAAATTATTTGTTACTCTCAATTTTGATTTTATTAACTCATAAAATCTAGTTTTAGATTATTTCCTTGTATAATATATTGTTCAAGTAATTCTCGTTGATTGTTTTTGGGTTTTTTTAAGTGTGAAACCTTACATTTTGTATAGATGATACGTTCCTTAAAATAAACCTGTCAAAAAACATCCAGTTATAGTAGTGTACATTAATTAGAGTTATTTTTAGATTTTGCAATACTTACTGTATAAAGCCCGAGTTTCTAATTACATTTATTTGAAAGTGAACGTTCTTGCATTGTACTGCTTGGATCACTTTTAAACAGCCCTCCGCTAGTACAACGGTAAGTCTACGGATTTACACGCTATAATCAGGGGTTAGATTCTCCTCGGTAGCTCAGCAGATAGCCCGATGTGGCTTTGCTATAAGAAAACATACACACATACATTTAAGCAAATTTTGTGCATTGAAATGTAATGCTTAGGTAAAATAAAACATGCATACCTCGCGAACAACATGAAATATTGCAAGTTCACGCGTTTTCTGACGGTGAATAATAAGGGATAAGTGAGACTGTATTTTATAAGTATAATTAACAGATAATCATGCACTAGAAATTATGAACATATAAGATGTGTTTCAAAGGTAGTAAACGTTGTTTTGATATCAGCCAGCACGACTACTCCCAGAGTGTAGAAATACCAATAAGCAGGTTCTAACTCGGAGAAAAATGTTTATTTTCGTTCACCTCTTCGCCTACTCGTGGCAAAGCCATACGTCTGTAGATTTACAACGCAGATCACAAATAGCCCATTGTCTAGCGTTGTGCTTAACTACAAACAAAAATCATTCATTTCTTCATGGATATTTTGAAAATTTTGTATGACGGTCACCTTCGATTTACCTTTAGTGATTAATTTAACTTCTGACTTAGAGAATGTTTATCACCTGTCAAGTTCAGCTTCGTGATATCACACAAACCAGGTGTTGGAATCCAAAATCAGAAGAAATTATTTATTCATGAGAAAAAATGACCTGTGTTATGTAAGGTGTACATAAATTAATATTAGTGTATTTATTCGCTATTATACAACTTTCACGGTCTAAGAGACTTAATTTAAAAGCCAAATGCTGAAAAGTTGGAAAATAAGTACTTAAAGTAGTGAGATATGACATGTGAATATGTACAAGTTGGAGCAGTGAGGGAGGGGGTGTACTCGTAAACCCATGTAAGAGACGGACGAGTGGATAAGCAAGAAAAATCGGTTAGGGATAATTCACAATTTGCTATATCATATTGGCTCTCATTCTAAAGACCAAAGTCATATGACAAAACAAAAACTAACCTTGACATTTCTATTAAATCGGCTCGGCATGGACAAGCGCGTTAAGGCGTGCGACTCGTAATCCGAGGGTCGCGGGTTCGTATCCCCGTTGCGCCAAACATGCTCGCCCTTTCAGCCGTGGGGGCGTCATAATGTGACGGTCAATCCCACTATTCGTTGGTAAAAGAGTAGCACAAGTGTTGGCGGTGGGTGGTGATGACTAGCTGCCTCTAGTCTTACACTGCAAAATTAGGGACGGCTAGCACAGATAGCCCTCGAGTAGCTTTTTGCGAAATTCAAAAAAACAAGCAAAACAAACAATTCTATTAAATCAGGAATGGTACTCTTTCATTTTATCAAGTTTTTATTTGAATCGAAGGCCCGGCATGGCCAGGTGGTTAAAACACTCGACTTATAATCTTAGGTTCGAATCCCCGTCACACTAAACATGATCGCCCTTTCAGCCGTGGGAACGTTATAATGTGACGGTCAATCCCACTATTCGTTGGTAAAAGACTAGCCCAAGAGTTGGCGGTGGATGGTGATGACTAGCTGCCTTCCCTCTAGTCTTACACTACTAAATTAGGGACAGCTAGCGCAGATAGCCCTCGTGTCGCCTTGCGCAAAATCCAAAACAAACCAAACTTGTTTGAGTCGCACCAAGATCTAACGTGTACTAAGTTGGTTTGAGTCGCACAAGGAGACCAAGATCTAACGTGTACTAAGTTGGTTCGAGTCGCACAAGGAGACCAAGATCTAACGTGTACTAAGTTGGTTCGAGTCGCACAAGGAGACCAAGATCTAACGTGTACTAAGTTGTCTAGAAATAAATGTCGGAATTCTCACGATGATATTTAGAAGCTGAATATTGGGTAACTTATCGTTGGTTTGTTTGATCCAATGTTTGTCGCTTACAAGGTATCTTAATTGTCTGCTGTTTCAACTTTACTCAGTGTTAGTTTCGCAACCTCCAAGGCAGCATGGACAAAAAAAGACTTTCGTCTGATTTTTTTCTACGACTTCAGACTTGGACGAAAAACTACCGTAACTACACGAAACATCAACAAGGCATTCGGTCATGGATCTGTTACTGAACGTGCAGTTCAGCGTTGGTTCCAAAGGTTTCGATATGGAGATGAAAGTCTTGAAGACTACGAAGGTCGTGGAAGAAAGCCATCCTTAGATGAAAACACATTAAGGGAATCAGTTGAGACAGACCCTCGCACAACAGTACGTGAGCTTGCAGAAATGCTAGGCACGAATAAATCAAGCATGGACAACCACCTGAATGTGTTTCAAAAGACGAAAAATTTGGATAAGTAGATTTCGCATAAGCTGACGGAAGATCAACAAAATCGTCGTTATGTCTAGAACGACGCTCCAAAAATGGAACGAACTGGGAATCGATGTTCTGCCTCATCCACCTTATTCCCCATTATAGACGTTTCTTCTACAAGTTGTCATTTTTTTCAAGTACTTTGACAACTTTTTGAACAATAAACATTTTCAAAACCAGGTAGCTGCAGAAGAAGCTTTTAAGGGGTTCATTGACCATAGAAACTTTGTTTTCTACAGCAGGGGCATAAACAGCGTCGTTACGCATTGGCAAAAGTGTGTTGAAGCAAATGGTGCTTACTTTGATTCAAGCATGTTTTACAACACTGGTTTGTACTTTTCCAAACTTTGCAGTTCCAAAACGACATTTATTTCTGGGCAGCCTAATAGTTATCCGATAAGTTTAGTACATCGTAATATATCGAGTGACCATAATTTCTTTACTTCTCCTTGTAAGGTATCTAGAGTCATAACCAGTCATTTTTGTGCCCTGGGCATGTTTCACGAGCCGCGCCTTTCTCCCTTTTCTTCTTGGTTCATGCATGTCAGTCGGTCTGCGAAAGTTCCGTATAGTGTACTGGACCTTTGGTCTCCCTAACGTTTCCACAGCACATGTCGTTCCAAATCAAATTTATTATTCATGATGGCTATTCCATAAAACCATAAAATTAAGTATTTTTACAGCATAGAATAGGTAATAAATATATTTTAAAGATAATTACTAGAATATAACTGAATTACTGAACAAATCAATCTTCCGTATTTTACTTAAGTACTATACCAAACTAAATAAAGCAAGTTACAATGCCCCGCTTGAAAATGTCAATTTTTTATGCCTTTTATTAGGTAACAAAAATGTGTCAAACTATATGTTTCAGAACGCATTTCACGAGATATGTTCAAATACGAACTCAAGCTCTAATTTTAACTCTGGCTTTCATAAATACCTGAATTTTTCATGATTTTAGTTACATTTTCTCATAAAAGGTGTTGTGCACGTGCTGTAGTTTCTCAGATCTTATTCTAATCAGCCTACAAGATGATAAAACAAGTTTATCTGCAATAATCGAACGTAAAAATGAAACTCAAAATAACACAAACCAGTTTCACAAGTTAATTTTTGTCAGCATTCCCTTGGATTTCAGAACTGCTTCACAACATTTCTTTGTTTGTGTTTGAATTTCGCACAAAGCTACACAAGAGCTATGTTTGCTAGCCGTCTCTAATTTAGCAATGTAAGACTAGAGGAAAGGCAGCTAGTCATCACCACCCACCGCCAACTCTTGGACTACAGAGTTGTCCACTTTTACCAACGAATAGTGGAATTGACTGTCAAATTATAACGCCCCCACGGCTAAAAGGGCGAACATGTTTGGTGTGACGGGGATTCACACCCGCTACCCTCGGATTACGAGTTGAGTGCCTTAACCACCTGACCATGCCAGGCTTCACATCGACGTGACATGCTTTCAGTGAGTTTGTGTAGATGGATATTCCTGAGTGATTGAGTGCCATCCTTCTTTGACAACTTCAAAAAAAAATATTTCCTTGTATGGCTTGCGATCTTTTGTTAATCGGTTAACCCGTAAGTTTGTTCATTTGTTTTTGAATTTTGGGCAAAGCTACACGAGGGCTGTCTGCACTAGCCGTCCCTAATTTAGTAGTGTAAGACTAGAGGGAAGGCAGCTAGTCATCACCACCCACCGCCAACTCTTGGGCTACTCTTTTACCAACGAATTGTGGGATTGACCGTAACATTATAACGCCCAAACGGCTGAAAGGGTGAACATGTTTGGTGTGACGGGGATTCATACCCGCTACCCTCGGATTATGAGTTGAGTGCCTTAACCACTTGGCCATGCAGCTACCTCACAAGTTTTCAATCAGATTGATGTCCGATGATTTACCTGGCCATTCCATGGCATAAATTATCTTATTTCTAAAATATCTTTTAACGACTCCACAGTTGCAGAGAAACTTGTCTGATTATTTTGTAAGCTAACTGTAATAAGAAGATCTAAGAAACTACAGCAGGTGCACAACACCTTTTATGAGAAAATGTAACTAAAATCATGAAAAGTTCAGGTGTGTATAAAAGCCAGTGTTAAAATTAGGATTTGAGATCATATTTTAACAGATTCGTCGAGAGCGTTCTAGAAACATACATAGTTTCACACATTTTTTATCTTATGTCCTCCAGTGTCATAGCGATATGTATGCGTCTCTGCACAGCTAGAAACCAGATTTCGATACTCATAGTAAGCAGAGATAGC